>NC_079190.1:352602704-352880204 GCF_029499605.1 Hyla sarda | reverse complement strand
TTTAGTTCTGCAGCATCTGAAGGACCAGATGTTACAGAACTACAACTCCCAGCATGCCTGGACTGTCTGGGCATACTAAGAGTTGTAGTTTTGCAACATCTGGAAGGGCACAGTTTGGAGACCACTGCACAGACCACTGAAGGGCCAGATGTTACAGAACTACAACTCCAAGCATGCCTGGACTGTCTTGGCATGCTTGGAGTTGAAGTTTTGCAACATCTGAAGGGCCACAATTTGGAGTCCACTACACAGTGATCTTTAAACTGTTCTCCAGTTGTTGCATAACTACAGCTCCCATCATGCACTTCGGCTGTCCGGGCATGCTGGAAGTTGTAGTTTTGCAACAATTGGAGGCACACTGGTTGGGAAACACTGTCTGTTTCCTAACTCAGTTTTTCCCAACACTTGTGCCTCCAGCTGTTGCAAAACCACAACTCTCAGCATGCACTGACAGACCGTGCATGCTTGGGAGTTGTAGTTTTGCAACAGCTGGAGGTACACTGGTGCTGAAACACTGCGGCAGTCTGTTACCTAACTACCTAACTCATTTTTTCCCAACCAGTGTGCCTCCAGCTGTTGCATAACCATAGCTCCCAGCATGCACAGTCTGTCAGTTTTGCAACAGCTGGATGTTTGCCCCTCCCCCCATGTGAATGTACAGCTGTCACGCCCCCTCCCATAGACTTGCATTGAGGGGCGGGGTTGTGACGTCACACGGGGGCGGAGTCGTGATGTCACGATCTTCCGTCCCGGTGGTCGAGATGGACTCAGCCTGAGGACCTCCAGCGGTTCCGGAAGGTGCTACAGGTGGGTGCTGCATTGTAGATCCAGGGGGTCCCCAGCAGCGGAACCACGGCGATCTGACATCTTATCCCCTATCCTTTGGATAGGGGATAAGATGTCTAGGGGCGGAGTACCCCTTCAAGGTTAAGGACTATTCAAATATGTGCAGGCCCCATTGACAAAAAGTGTTAAAGCCACGAAGAAAGTGCTGTGCTTGTTTCAGATATAAACATATACATGTCTGGAGACTAGACATATCATCTGCAGTCAGGGCCGGCCTTAGGTGTTCAGGCGCCCTGTGCAAGCTAACCTTGTGACATTGCCCCCATAACACCCCCCCCCCCCCCCTCTTATCACCTCCACAACCGCTCGCAAGTTCACTTACCCTGACGGGGATCGGTGCAGTGAGGCTGCATCTACTGTCACTGCACAGGTTCAGAAATCTCACCTCACACCAATGAGGACGCAGCTCTGCGTTACACAGGCAGACACAGCAAGGGAAGAGCGAGGACGTACACAGACCCTCCCCCCTGCTGTATCTCCACAGGACATCATCTACCACGGGAGCTTTCAAGTTTGAACGGGGAAAGGAAAACACAGAGCGGGGGGAGGGGACGTAGGTGCACAGCTCCTTCACATCCCCCTGCTCTGTCTTGGAAGGACGTAATCTTGCACGGTCACAATAAGCCACAGCAGGGGAGAGATAACGTACATGCACAGCTCCTCATCTCCCTAATGACTGCTATGTGTAATGGACCGGCCCTGCAATGATTCCTAAGGGCCCCGCGTCCTAGAAATAGGTAAAATAAAAAAAAATAAAACAAAAGGAAATGTGTCGGCCGCCAGGCTCCCCTGTTGCTATGTCGCCCTGTGCGGCCGCACAGCTCGCACCTCCCAAAGGCCGGCCCTGTCTGCAGTTTTATAAAATTACAACTATGGCCCTGATTTCTCAATCAGCCTGAAATCCTTAGTGTCTGGTTTTTCTCACAGTAACCAATCACAGCTCAACTTTCATATATATAATAAAGTTGAGTTGTGATTGGTTGCTGTGAGCAAAACCAGACACTAAGGGTTTCAGGCTGATTGATAAATCTCCCCATATGTGTGTAGAATAAGTGTGTGTTTGTGTGTATGGTCACTATTTTGTCATTGTAGTGTGATATGATTGGTTATATTGGAGGTTTCATTGGAGTAACATAGAATTTTACCTGACTGAAAAGTATACTATAGTATGCATTATTTTATTGATCAGCTATGATCTGAATATGTATATAAGTGTTATGCCATGCTAACACCTATGTTTTAGAAGACAGGAACCCCGGGGGATGTGGATCCGTTGGACCTGTGTGCAGGGCTGCCATCAGAAATTCTGGGGCCCCTTGTGCAGCTCAAGTCCTTTGCCCCCCCATGGCCCACCCCGACTACACCCATATGCCCTGACTCCGCCCCCAGACTTAAATTTATATATTAATGCTATATTTAAATAGTTTGGACATGTGTGATGAATGAGGCTATACCACATATGTATATGTTTACATAATTTTTGTTGAAAAAGGAGAAAAGGGGGACAATTCAAACTTTTATTAGGGAAGGGGCTTATTCACATTAATTCCTTTTTTTTTTTTTTTTTTTCTTTTACACACTTTTCTCACAATAATTTTATCCCTATAGGAGACAATTTCCCGCATTTAGGCGTCTAAAGAGTTAATCGCCCGATCGGTGATGTCAGCCATTAGCCATGGGTCCCTGCTGCTGATAGCAGCTTGGACCCACTGGGTATGAAACACTCTCAGCTTTTGAGCACGCTTTAAATTGCAAAAGTGGTTGCAGGGCGTACACTTATGCCCTGTGTCCTTAAGGGATTATGCAATAAAAGCAACTATTAACAGAGAGGTCTACCCAAACCATATGGTGGGCTATTCTGTTAATAGTTGCCCCCTTATAGTTGTTGTAGGCCCAGGTCCCTCTCAGAGGGGCCTACAACTATAATGGGGGAAACTTTTTGCAATTAGGGGCCGCAACAACTATGTGAGCACAACTTGCCCCTATAAAGTTAGTTGTAGGCCTCTCTCTGCTGCTTATTGTAATCTCCTTACTACTGGGGTGACACACTGTAACTAACCCTCTCCTCATGTAATATCCTTACTACTGGGGTGACACACTGTAACAAACCTCTTCCTCATGTAATATCCTTATTACTGGGGTGACACACTGTAAGAAACATCCTCCTCATGTAATCTCCTTACTACTGGGTGACACACTGTAACACAACCCCTCCTCATGTAGTCACCTTACTACTGGGGTGACACACTGTAACAAACCCTCTCCTCATGTAATCTCCTTACTACTGGGGTGACACACTGTAACAAACTTCCTCATCATATAATCTCCTTACTACTGGGGTCACACACTGTAACAAACCTCCTTCTCATGGAATCACCTTACTACTGGGGTGACACAATGTAACAAACCTCCTCCTCATGTAATCTCCTTAATACTGGGGTGACACACTGTAACAAACCCACTCCTCATGTAATTACCCTACTACTGGTGTGACACACTGTAACAAACCTCCTCCTCATGTAACCACCTTACTACTGGGGTGACACATTGTAAGAAACCCCCTCCTCATGTAATATCCTTACTACTGGGGTGACACACTGTAACAAACCTCCTCCTCATGTAATCTCCTTACTACTGGGGTGACACACTGTAACAAACTTCCTCATCATATAATCTCCTTAATACTGGGGTCACACACTGTAACAAACCTCCTCATCATGTAATATCCTTACTACTGGGGTAACTCACTGTAACAAACCCACTCCATATGTAATCTCCTTACTACTGGGGTGACACACTGTAACAAACCTCCTCATCATGTAATCTACTTACTACTGGAGTGACACACTGTAACAAACCTCCTTCTCATGGAATCACCTTACTACTGGGGTGACACATTGTAAGAAACCCCCTCCTCATGTAATATCCTTACTACTGGGGTGACACACTGTAACAAACCTCCTCCTCATGTAATCTCCTTACTTCTGGGGTGACACACTGTAACAAACTTCCTCATCATATAATCTCCTTAATACTGGGGTCACACACTGTAACAAACCTCCTCATCATGTAATCTCCTTACTACTGGGGTAACTCACTGTAACAAACCCACTCCATATGTAATCTCCTTACTACTGGGGTGACACACTGTAACAAACCTCCTCATCATGTAATCTACTTACTACTGGAGTGACACACTGTAACAAACCTCCTTCTCATGGAATCACCTTACTACTGGGGTGACACAATGTAACAAACCTCCTCCTCATGTAATCTCCTTAATACTGGGGTGACACACTGTAACAAACCCACTCCTCATGTAATTACCCTACTACTGGTGTGACACACTGTAACAAACCTCCTCCTCATGTGATCACCTTACTACTGGGGTGACACATTGTAAGAAACCCCCTCCTCATGTAATATCCTTACTACTGGGGTGACACACTGTAACAAACCTCCTCCTCATGTAATCTCCTTACTACTGGGGTGACACACTGTAACAAACTTCCTCATCATATAATCTCCTTAATACTGGGGTCACACACTGTAACAAACCTCCTCATCATGTAATCTCCTTCCTACTGGGGTGACTCACTGTAACAAACCCACTCCATATGTAATCTCCCTACTACGGGGGTGACACACTGTAACAAACCTCCTCATCATGTAATCTCCTTAATACTGGGGTTACTCACTGTAACAAACCCACTCCATATGTAATCTCCTGGGTGACACACTGTAAGAAACCTCCTCATCATGTAATCTTCTCATTACTTGGGTTACTCACTGTAACAAACCCACTCCATATGTAATCTCCTCACTACTTGGGTTACTCACTGTAACAAACCCACTCCATATGTAATCTCCTTACTACTGGGGTGACACACTGTAATAACCCCCCCCCCCCCCCCCAGTGGTCAGTGAGTGACAGACAGTCACTCACTGACACACAAACAAAAATGTCCTGGGCCAGCAATTCAGGCGCCCCTGGGGCTACAGGCCCCTTACCCGAGCATGGTTTGAAGCCCCCTGAAGGCGGCCCTGCCTGTGTGGCAGATGATTTGGACCATACCAGGGAGCGGAGTCTAAGGTGCTTCTGGTTTTCACCAGAGCCCACCGCAAAGCGGGATGAACTTGCTGCATCAGGCGGCACCCAGGTCGCTACCCTTGGCATGGGTCGACCACACAGGCAGCTGAGGAGATACAAGGCACAGGAGAGATAAGACAGCTCATAGTCAGGATAGCAGAAGATCAGGGCAGGCGGCACAGTAGCGTAGTCCGGAATGTAGAAAATGGTCAGGCAGACGGCAAGGAGCAAGGTCAGGTCATAGAGCAAAGGATCAGATACACGGCAAGGCAATAACAGGAATGCTTTCTCTCAGGCTCAAGGCAAAACAGATCCGGCAGGGAAGTCAGGAGGGTGGAGGAATTTATGAATGAGCCACATGTGAATTACACAAATGAGCACACTGGCCCTTTAAATCTTAAAGCTCCAGAGCATGCACGCCTAGGGGATGGGGACACGCATGCCAGAGCAGAGAGGCAGAGGCGGGGGCAGGAGAAGCACCAGGTGAGTGATGGACTGGGACTCACATGCGGGAGCGTCCTGCGATGCAAATCCAAGCCCTGCCGGCAGCAGCAGGTAACGGGACCATGCGATCACGGCCAGCGTGTGCGGCCGGAGTGCATAACGTAACAGCCATAATATCACATGATGGCAATTGTTCAGGGAATGACCAAGAAGTAGCTCAGGCACACAAGCCCTAAAAGCCCACATATAAAAAGAGGGAAGGGGAAACAAAGAAAAATAAGAAATAATGAAAAAATTATGAATAATGAACCTTTAATGATTTTGAGCTAGTCCTTCTCTTCAGAATTTTTATTTTATCTTATAGCAACTAGGTACTGATATACAGATAATCCATGACGTTTCTACACTATGCATGTGTAAAGAATAAAGAACTCCCTCAGGCTATGTTCACACAGGCAATGTCCGCACAGAAAATTTCCATGCAGACATTGCCCCAACAGCGGATCCTCAGCAGAACATGCCAGCGCTAGGACCTCTTGAATTATTTCTGCGGAGTCTGAGAAACTGCGGAGAAACATCTGCTGCAGAAATTCCGCCCTGTGCACATTGCAGCAGAATACCATTGATAGCAATAGGACTCTGCTGCTGTGCAATCTCTGTGCGGAATTCTGCACGGAAATTCCATTGTGTGACCACACCCTTATTTAGTTGGTTGCCAGTGATCTCAAAAATAAGATCCTAAAAGAAGTGGTGCTCAACTCAACAATTTTAGTAACCCAAACTAAGTATATCATGGATGTATTGTATGGGAATGGCTTAGAGCCTTTAAAGGGGTACTCTGGTGCTCCAGCATTCTGAACATTTTTGCCACTCATTTTGGCCACACCCCTTGTGCTGTCACACCATGTCCCCTCCATTCACCATGCCCCCTTACATAGGGAGTGTGTTGTGACATCATGATGGGTGTAGTCGTGATGTCACAACCACTGCACCAGGAACCCGGCATTTGTTTAGAATGCCGGGTGCTGCAGGAGATTGCGGGGAGCCCCAGCAGCGGGACCCCCGCGATCAGACATCTCCTTTAATCACCAAAGACCCAAGAACCCACCCTCAATCTAAGCCTGGTGTTTTTAAACAAAACTGGGAACTGTTTTATGTATAATGTTGCTTTGGTATAATATTGGCATGGCAACAAATAAAATGTAAAGCAATTATTTTATTTATTTGTTTTTAGGAGCTTGTATGAGCTGGCATTTTTCCCATAACATCTGGCTTCACGTTTAATAGGATTTACTTTCAACGTTACAGGCACTAATTAATATTTATTCCTAATGAAACACACCATGGAACATGAACGAAGAAGAGAAGACAAGAGCAAAATGTTCGGCTTCTGTTTACTGAACATTTTCTACTCTATTAAAGGAAAAGAAAACAATAATCAAATTTTGCTCTGGTTTTTGTCATAGTGAAATGTGACAAGGGCAAAAGACTATTTATACATGTAAGTTACAATGCAAGTATTAATTCTTAATTGCTTAGCTGTTTTTGTGGTTTTATGATAGTACATTGATCGAAATAATAATTATAATAATTATAGTTATATTATTATAAATAATAATAATAATAATAATAATAGACTACAAACTACACATTGGATATTGAAAAATGACTGATTCAAGTTGAAGTTCTATCAGAATAAAGTTTGTGTCATTCATTGAGAACAAAATGATGTATTGATGGTCAATGGAAGCCGCACTTAATGTATCTACCAGTTGAGGGCTGGATTTCAAATTATAATGAAACTTGGAATAAAGAAGAAAAAGAAGATCCAATTTGTGTATGAATTTTTCAAAACTGTGTACAGTGCGTTTCAAAGACATTCCGGCTTCTTCCTCAGGTACCGGAAGCTTTTAAATAAGTTGTACGCAGTTTTAATAAATTTATAGTTTTTTACATATACAATCCTTTGGAATTATTCTTTTACTCTTGGAATTATACTTTTACAATATGTGGCCATGCCTGGATATCCCTGAGGAGGTGAAAACGGATTTCAATTGTTTTTGAAGCCTTGGCGCGGGTTTGGGGAGGAGCAGCAGCCCAGCTATTTATTGTTTGGAATAACCTTATACGTTTTATACGAGCTGTGTCGGTATTTGCACAACTTAAATAGGTGGTTTATGTGCTTTCCATTTCACCTGTCTTTATTATTAAAGGTTCTACTCATGGTATGTTAAATGACCTTTTCTGCCAGTGCATTTCCAAACAAGGAGCCTCCAGCTGTTGCTTATCTACAACTCCCTTCATTCCCAGACACCCTTTGGCTGTCTGGGAATGATGGGAGTAGTAGTTTAGCAACAGAGAGCCTTTAGGTTTCTGGGAATAATGACTGTCTGGGAATAATGGGAGTTGTAGTTAAGCAACAGGGAGCCTTTGGCTGTTGCTTAACTACAACTCCCCTTATTCCCAGACAATCAAGCCTTTGGTTGTTCAGGAATGAAGGGAGTTGTAGTCAGGCAACAGCTGGAGGCTTTCTGGAATGATGGGAGTTGTAGTTTAACAACAGATGGAGGCTTCCTTTTTGAGAAGGCAGTGGCAGAAAGGGTCTGTTCACATTATACATTTTTATCATGCCCTTTTAAAACAATAAGGCATGCTAATAATGCACAATGTGACCCATACTTACCAACCTCATTCCTAGTATTCTTTTGTAGCCCTGCCTCTAGTTGGATCATCATTAGAGGCAGGACTACTTAAGAAAAGGCCAGGAAGGAAGGAGCTTAGTACGTAGGTAAGCCCCAGTACCCGAATATCAGCACTTCACATTTTTGTGAATATTAAGAATATACTGCAATATATTCGTAATGACGAATATTCGTTTTGGATTTTTTTCACATGTAAATTTTCATGCAAATTTTTCAGATGAATTTTCCCATGGAAAATAAAAGTGAATGAACATAGCGAATGTGCAAATTTTGCGAACATAGGACGAATAATCGTCAATATATTCGCGAAATATCGCAAATTCGAATATATGGCCCCTGCTGCACATCACTATTGGTGAAGTACAGGTTTGGCTAGAACTAGTTCAGAACCAGGTTAGGGTTCAGAACCAGAACTTTTTGCCACGGTTCAGCTAACGGGCAGAACCGACAGATTGGGTACTGAGCCGGGGAGTCTGAAGCACCCTGCTATGTGTTTCACCCATGTATATCTATGAGATCAGTTGAGGTCTCAGTACTGACATGTTAAAAGTTTTTTCTTCAGGACAGTAAGGCTTTAAAGGGGTACTCCCATGGAAAACGTTTTTTAAATCCACTGGTGCCACAAAGTTAAACAGTTTTGTAAATTACTTCTATTAAAAAAATCTTACTCCTTCCAGTACTTTTTAGGGGCTATATACTAAAGAAGAAATGCTTTTCTTTTTGGATTTCTCCGATTTCACCGATTTCTCGCTCTCTGCTGAGCTCTGCTGTCCATTTTTGTAACTGTCCAGAGCAGGAGAAAATCCCCATAGCAAGCCCATGCTGCTCTGGACAGTTCCTAAAATGGACAGCAGAGGTCAGCAGAAAGCACTGTGGTCGTGACATCAGAGAAATCCAAAAAGAAAAGCATTTCCTCTGTAGTATACAGCCCATAAAATGTATTGGAAGAATTAAGAGTTTTTAATAGAAGTAATTTACAAATCTGTTTAACTTTCTGGCAACAGTTGATAAAAAAAAAAAAAAAAAAGTTTTCCACGGGAGTACCCCTTTAAACATAATGTTCATTTCATAACATGTTTTTGCTTTTATCAACTACATAAAACAAGGTATTCAGAATGGTAGTGTGGGAATATTTTTTTTTTATCTTTCCTTGCCATTTTTAATGTTCAAATTAAGACAAGTTTTTGATATTTTTATTAGTTTTACCCCAGAGAGAAGCAGATGTACATTCAAGTCAATTACCTACCATGTTGCTAAATGTTTGTATAAATGAAACTAAAATGTGCGATTAGTGTTTTAACTTAAAAGTTTCATAACAGATCATAGTTCATATGAAAAAAATATTATACAAAATGTGTTCTTCCTAAACTGGAAATGCATGATTCCATATAGAATGGGATTTGTTTTATAATGAAAAAAAGAACTCATTCACAAACTTAAAGGGGTATTCTGGGATCTAAGCTTTTATCCCTTATCCAGAGAATAGGGGATACAATGTCTGATCACGGGGGGCCTGCCGCTGGGACCCCTGTGATCTCCCTGCAAGGACAGGGCTGCATCTCCAGTGTCAGAAACTTCCGGGTTCCCGAGACTGGAGACGTGACGTCACGCCCCACATAAATATGAATGGAAGGGGTATGGCGTGATGTCATGGGGGTGAGGGGTGGGGCGTGACGTTACATCATGTCTCCAGTCTCAGAAATCCAGAAGATTTGGACACTGGAGTCGCAGCCCCGCATACAATGTGGGTGCTGCAGGGAGATCATGGTAGGTCCCAGTGGCCGGCCCCCCAAGATCAGACATTGTATCCCCTATCCTCTGGATAGAGGATAAAAGCTTAGATCCCGGAATACCCCTTTAATTTCCTGTCTCGATAAAATGTCTGGGATTCTTCTTTTTATTAGTGCACCTTTCTATATTTGTTGTTTGAATATCATCTTTTCAATGAGCTGAATTCAATTTTTATTATAAATCACTTTCAGAGGTTGCATTACAGAATTTCTACAACAATCTTTATTATTGTCATATCAGAGATATTACTGCACAATGTAAATGTACATTCTTTGGGTTCTCTTTAATATATGTAATTAAATCTGTGAGTTATTTGCTTTTTATTTTCCATTCTTTGTGCAGGCCTACGTATCTGCAGCGAAATGATAGGAGTTAAAAAAAATATGGAAGTCAGGTATGCAAATTTTTCACCAGAGGCATTTTCATCATTTGAATACAGTTCTATTGAAACTATTGTTCCCTAATGCAAAATGGTTTATTAATTTACTTGCAGCTAATTCTCAATGTGTCTACAGTTATTTGTGTGTCTCTGGGTCTACACACAATATTATGAATGTTATGAATAGAGATGAGTGAATCGAATTGGACAAAGTTCAATACGTTCCGAATTTCAGGAAAAATCTGATTCAGACAGAATCCTAGCTTTGACTCCATTCGAAATAACAAATTTCTTCATTAGCAACACCCGCTGCGATCGTCCTGTATAATGTATAGATGCCAGTGGCTTTCTCTTGAGCTCGCATCTCTGCAATAGATAGGATGATCACAGCGGGTGTCAGGAGTGACACCTGCTGTGATCTGTCCTTAACTGCAGGTACTACTGCTCCCAACATGGAGAACCCTCTGCTCCATGCTGGGAGCTGTAGTAACTGCATTAATAGACAGATCGCAGCCTGTGTCACTTCTGACACCTGTTGTGAATTGTCTATTAATGCAGGTACTACAGCTCCCAGAATAGAGCAGAGTGTGCTCCATGTTGGGAGCAGTAGTACATGCAGGAAAGGAAAGATCACAGCTCGTGTCACTCCTGACACCCCATCCTATATAATGTACAGTTGCAGGTGGCCGGCCGCTCTTCTGTGTTCCCACTGTAGTATGAGTATATGCTGTATATATACCTATTATTCATATTTCCCCTAGAGAGCTATGATTGACTGGAACCATCTTGTCAATCAGAGCTCTCTGATTTTTTTTTCTAAATCCTACATTTTTTTTATTGTCACTATTCTTTTTTTTAGCCTTATTTATTTTATTTTTTCTGGCATTTAGATGTGCTGCAATGAATAATTGTGGGGGTCAGGGATGAGCCAAGGACCGGGACATCAGTAATATGTATAACATACCAAATTTACCAAAAATCCATAAATTTACAGAGGTCTACTGTCAGAAATCAAAGATAGTTCAAATAGTAATTTGCGGAGGCAGATGGTCGGGACAATAATGTATGTATTTAATGTAATTGTGAATGATGATGTCATTGTAATTATACAATATGAGCTTGTTTTAAATGAGAAATTACTGCAAAACTGTTCTTGTAATTACAATGTCTCTACATATGCTGGAAGACATGGATGGGAGCTATCATTTCAGTAGGATGTGGGATCACTTTATTATATAAGTGGAATTAATGTAATTTTTTATGTAGGGGATGAGTCCCGCTTGCAATGAAAGTGGTTGCAGTTAGGACCGGCAGGAAGTCACTGGGGGGGGGGGGGAGAGAGAGAGAGAGAGAGAGAGAGAGACAGACAGAGAGAGAGATTCTAGAAAAGGAAGTATTTCTCACAGAAAAGGATTGCAGTAACGCATGTTTTGCTATACACATGTTTATTCCCTTTGTGTGTATTGGAACTAAACCAAAAAAGGGAGGAAAAAAAGCAAATTGGACATAATGTCACACCAAACTCCAAAAATGGTCTGGACAAAATTATTGGCACCCTTAACTTAATATTTGGTTGCACACCCTTTGGAAAAAAATAACTGAAATCAGTCGCTTCCTTTAACCATCAATAAGCATCTTACACCTTTCAGCTGGAATGTTCGACCACTCTTCCTTTGCAAACTGCTCCACATCTCTCTTATTGGAAGGGCGCCTTTTCCAACAGTTATTTTAAGATCTCTCTACAGGTGTTCAATGGAATTTAGATCTGGACTTATTGCTGGCCACTTCAGAACTCGCCAGCGCTTTGTTGCCATCCATTTCTGGGTGCTTTTTGAGGTATGTTTGGGGTCATTATCCTGCCCAAGATCTCGGACGCAAACTCACCTTTCTGACACTGGGCTGTACAGTGCGACCCAAAATCCATTGGTAATCCTCAGATTCCTTGCACACATTCAAGGCACCAGTGCCAGAGGCAGGAAAACAACCCCAAAACATCATTGAACCTCCACGATATTTCACTGTAGGTACTGTGTTCTTTTCTTTGCAGGCCTCATTCCCTTTTCAATAAACAGTAGAATGATATGCTTTACCAAAAAGCTCTATCTTGGTCTCATCTGTCCATTAGATGTTTTCCCAGAAGGATTTTGTCTTACTCAAGTTCATTTTGGCAAAAACTAGTCTTGCTTTTTTATATCTCTGTGTCAGCAGTGGGGTCCTCTTGGGTCTCCTTTAGCGTTTCATTTCATTTAAATGTCGACAGATAGTTCGTGCTGACACTGATGCTTCCTGAGCCTGCAGGACAGCTTGACTATCTTTGGAACTTGTTTGGGGCTGCTTATCCACCATCCGGACTATCCTGCGTTGACACCTTTCATAAATGTTTCTCTTCCGTCCACACCCAGGTAGATTAGCTACAGTGCCATGGGTTGCAAGCTTCCTGATAATGTTGCGCACTGTGGACAAAGGCAAATCTAGATCTCTGGAGATGGACTTATAACCTTGAGATTGTTGATATTTTTCCAAAATTTTTGTTCTCAAGTCCTCAGACAGTTCTCTCTTCCTCTTTCTGTTGTCCATGCTTAGTGTGGCACACAAAGACACAGAATGCAAAGACTAAGTGAACTTTTCTACTTTTTATCTGCTTTCAGGTGGGAAGTTGAAGAGAGGATGGCTTCTACAAATGGATAATGATCCTAAACACACATCGAAATCCACAGGGGATTACATCAAGAGGCATAAACTGAAGGTTGTGCATTGGCCTTCACAATCTCCTGACCTCAACATAATAGAAAATCTATGGATAGACCTTAAAAGAGCAGTGCGTGACAGACAGCCCAGAAATCTCAAAGAACTGGAAGACTTTTGTAAGGAAGAATGGGCAAAGATACCTTAATCAAGAATTGAAAGACTCTTGGCTGGCTACAAAAAGTGTTTAAAAGCTGTGATACTTGCCAAAGGGGGCAGTACAAGATATTAACTCTACAGGGTGCCCAAACTATTGCAGACACCATTTTTTTTTGTTATATCATATATCTGTATACATATTATTAATTTTTTTTCACTCACACAGCAGACAGATGAATGAAGAACAGGAAATAGAGGGAAATACCTTAATTTAATAATGAAACCACAGCCAATTTAGGTCAAACCACTTGACCTACAGACCTACATTACTTTGATGTTCTTTTACCTAGTTGACCTTAATTGGCTGTGGTCTAATTATTCAACTGACCTTAATTTGCTCCAATTAGAGTAGCTACTGTATATTTCAAAAACTTTCTTTTTTCCATTCATATGGCCCCAGTGACTCCCTGCCGGACCCCTCTGCAACCATTGTGATTGCAAGCGGGGACATATATAAAAATGTTATCCTACATCCATGGTTACATATTAACTTCTACAGCTTAGAGCAAAGAAAAAGTCCTTTCCTTCCTACTGAAATTTTAGCTCCCATCCATTTGTCCCTGCATATGCAGAGACATTGGAATTACAAGAAGAGTTTTGCAGTAATTTGTCATTTAAAATCAGCTCATTTTGTATGATTACAATGACATCATCCTTCACAATTACATAAAATAAAATAACATTAAATAAAATGTAAATTAAATTAAATTACATTACATATATACATTATTGTCCCAGCCATCTGCCTCCACAAATAACAATTTGAAGTATCTTTAATTTCTGATAGAAGACCTCTGTAATTTTATGGATTTTTGGTAAATTAGGGAAACTCAGCCATTTTTTGCCTACTTTATTATACATATTGCTTATGTCCCTGTCCTTGGCTCGTCTCTGACCCCCGCAATTATTCATGGCAGCACATCTAAATGCCCCAAAAAATAAATTGAAATAAATGGGGCTAAAAAAGGTAAAGTGAAAATAAAAAAAAATGATTTAGAACGAAAACTAGGGGAAAAAAAATATTAAATGCACTAAATTTAATTTTAATATTGAGCGCAAAATTTTCTGTTCCCTGCCCTCTGCCCAAAATCGAAAGACAAAAAAAAAATGTTAATGTTAATTTTTAAACTGGGATCAATTTATGTGGGCGGGCACCTAAAAATGTAGCCGACAATAATAAAAATTTAGAAAGGGGCCATTTAAATGTAAAAATAATAAATTTTTTATATTTTTTTTAATTTTTTTTTTATTGGTAATGTATTTTAATAATGTGTGTGTGTATGTCTGTTTCACTTTTTTTTCTCAATATTTTTACAATTTTTAGGTAGTACTATTAGTCCCAGCATGGACCAGACTGTTCCATGATGGGAGCTGTAGTACCTGTACTAATAGATAGATCGCCCCAGGTGTCACTCCTGACACCCGATGCAATTGTCCTTTCTATTGCAGAGATGGAGCGGCTTTCTCTTGCGCTCGCATCTCTGCACTATACTCCGGCCGGCCAGTGATGTGAATAGAATTCACATCACTTATTCTTATTTCCGGCAGAGAGCTGTGATTGGCCAGATGGTTCCAGCCAAATACAGATCTCTGCGGGAAATATGAATAATAGGTATATGTCATATACTCATACTTCAGTGGGACCAGAAAAGAGTGGCCGGCAGCCCGCATCTATACATTATACAGGACGATCGCAGCAGGGTTTCATAAGTGGCACCCGCTGTGATCTGTCCTTACCTGTAGGTACTACTGCTCCCTCCCAACATTGAGCACACTCTGATCCATTCTAGGAGCTGTAGTACCTGCATTAATAGACAGATCGCAACAGGTGTCAAAAGTGACACCCGCTGTGATCTGTCTATTAATGCAGGTACAACAGCTCCCAGCATGGAGCAGAGTGTGCTCCATGTTGGGAGCAGTAGTACCTGCAATTGAGGACAGATCACAGCGCGTGTCACTCCTGACACCAAATGCGATCGTCCTACAGGGTCAGTATTTACCCTCACCTTTTACAATGGACCATATGTTGTTTGCTTCCACCTTTTAGAGGTTTTTGCCACACATCAATACTTGGTGGTGTAGGTGGCACATGGTGTTTTTTGCATACCTTTCCTTTTGTTTGATTAAAAAAAAAAATTGGGGTCCATATATTTTATCCTAAAAAAAAGTTAAGTTTTAGCTAATGCATATCCTCAATACTTACTTGTAGTCTGATGTGGAGGAATATATGCAACTGGGGAGCAGCACCTTAAATATTTTTTTGCTGTATCCATATTTGTAAAGTGTTGCTATGGCACCATGATGGCACACTACTGGCCGAGCAGGACACCTTTCCAGGGAAAACAATGCTAGTTGCGGCCACAAATCCAGTTTGGCTGCCCAGAAGTCCAGCGGTTCTTCAATTCCCGCTGCCGAAAGGTGACAATTCGACAGTCACTACGTAAGCAGGTGAGCATGCATCGTGACATTTGTGCAAGTGACTCGGAGGGACTCCCTGCCTCCATCTGCACTGCATAATGCCACGGTGTGTCTGGGTCTCATCTTCCTCATCACCCTGTAGCTCATCTGACTGCCCTTGCTCCTCCTCTCCTGTCAGATGAGTATAAAAACCACCCATTTCGCTACACATTGCCTGTGCTCCACTGTCACCCTCCTCCTCAACTTTCAGTTCAGCCCCCACAGGGCTCATGTGGCCGTGAGATGTAGGCGTCACGTCTCCAATGCGTCTCCAGTGCGCTGACCAGCCATTGTTTCCCCCATCTGTTGTAGGAAATGAAGCAGTGGAATGATGTCGTTCATCCCGTAATCCTGTCGATGATGATGATGATGATGAAGCCTCTTCTGCACCCGTCTCCCAAGTTTGATTGGCTTCATCATCATCGAGTTGTGTCTGCACGTCACTGATGTCATCCTCAGGTTTCTGGTGTCTGTTCCAGGAGCCTGAACACTCGCAACACCACCTCCCACGTCACTCCCCTTAGCACACAGCATAGGATACTTCTCTGGAGGAGGAAAGAGGAAAGGAGGAAAGAGGCAGTTGGAGGACAGGGACTGCTCCCAGGCCATGCCAACGAACCCGTTGACTGGGGGTATCAGAAGTCACTTGGGATGGAGTGGATGTCCGAGTTAACCAATCAATGATGGCAGATGGGTTGCTGGTCGAGACAAGACTGCTAGCTGATATCGGGAGCTCAGGCCTCTCGCTGCGACTCCTGCTGCAACGCGGCCCTAATCTGATGCAACTTCGGCCTGTGCCTGATGAATTTAGGCCTCTGACACTCCTCTGTGCTCCTGACATTCTTGTAGAACTGCTATGTGAATATATATTTCACTTATTTGCGGATAATTCACCCCAAAAAGGTTGCACCAGAAATAAGCGTAACTATCTAGTGCCTAAGTGTTTTAATGCTTTTACACTAACTGCAAACTATGACCTTTAACCAGAATAAACGTGGAGCAGGCTGAGTGCGTATATGCTTCATTTATTTGTGGATAATATGCCCCAAAAAAGGTTGCACCAGAAATAAGTTTAACTATCTAGTGCTTAAAGGGGTACTCCGATACTTAGACATCTTGTCTAGAGATGAGCGAACTTTTCAAAAATTCGATTTGGCCGATTCGCCAAATTTTCCGAAAAAGTTAGTTTCGATCCGAATTTTTTCGCGGCAAATCTATATTGAAAAAGGCTATTTCTAGCCTGCATACAGCCTCTATAGGGGTATAGAACACTTTGCTGTGTTTTAAAACGCATATGGAGTGTGCTGGGTTAGTGAAATAATACTGTTATTCAGAATAACATGCAGATTACCGGCATCGTTTTTAGAATCACTGCCGCACAGCAGCACAATTACAGAGCCTGGTGGTGGCATCAGTATCAGGAGACCATATAGTGACTGAATGACATAGGGTGGAGGTGTTGGCAGCATGAGGACACCATATAGTGGCTGAATGGTACAGTGTGGAGGTGTTGGCAGCATGAGAACACCCTATAGTGGCTGAATGACACAGCTTGGATGAGGCTGAAGCATGAGGACATCATATAGTGGCTGAATGACACAGCATGGAGGTGTTGGCAGCATGAGGAGACCATATAGTGGATGAATGACACAGCCCGGAGTTGCCAGCAGCATGAGTAGGCACAAGGCCTTCACAATCCCTAAGATTAAAAGATGAATTAAGAAATTTAAACCGAAGATTTTGGATAGCGGGTGCTACAGCGGCATCAGTAAACCATATGTTGCCTTAATGACACAGCCTGTAGTTGGCTGATGTAAGAGTACACAGCAAGGCTTCACAATCCCCCCCAAAAACACCACAATAAAAAAAAAAGTAAGAATATTTCGGACAGCGGGTGCTACCTATATATTGCCTGAATGACACAGCCTGGAGTTGGCTGATGCATGAGTATACACTAAAGCTTCACAATCCCTCCAAAAAAAAAAACACAACAGTTGTAGAAATTTATGAAGAAGACTTTTGGATAGCAGGTGCTACCTATGAGCAAATTTGAAATTCCCAGACCCAGGCCCAGTAGCGCCATCAGTAAACCATATATTTCCTGAATGACACAGGCTGGACTTGGCTGATGCACGAGTACACACCACAGCTTCACAATCCCTAATAAAAAAGACAAACAATTTTTTTTTTGAAATTTAAATCAAAATTTGTGTCCCGGATCCCGCCGTGTGGGTACAAAGGACCTAATCTCACAAGCACCCACAGGGCTCATGTGGCCGTAAGATGTAGGTGAAACGTCTCCATAGCCCTGACCGGCCATTTTTGGTTTTTGTACCTTTGTTTAAGAACAAGCGCATATCCAAAAGTCCAGAAGACTCTATAATGCAGGATGGTGGACCGCCAAAAGACATTCTTCTATAAAATATTTTTTTATGAAATAAAGAAGCAGAGTTCATCCCTCTGCGTATTTTTTTTGAAATGTTACTTTAAAAAATCACACGCAACAAGCGTTCATTGGTGTAATGGCTATTATTGTGGAAAATTCAAGTTTATTACTGTGATAATTATCAGAAAATTGGAAAAAAAAACACTACCCATGAGTGTTTATTCACCCCATACATTGCACCATAAATGTTGAAATTTAAATTAAGCATGTATGTATGTATTTCAAAAATCCAAAAATTAAAGGCCCAAGCCCAGAAGCATCATGAAGTCAAGTAGTTCCTGAAAGACACAGGAGCAGTCAGGAGTAGGCATCAGCAGTACCCGAGAGGCTTTAATAACCCCTTACATTGCACGATCACTCGCGAGATCGAGCAATAACAAGTGTGTTATGCCCTCAGATGTCCGGGGCTGCACGTGCGCTACACTGAACGGACCAGCATGTGTTCATCTTTCACCGACAGGTGCTGGTAACCCGCTGAACCCCGTTCGAGATAGGGATCAGGGTTTGCAATTATTTGTCAGGAAAGAAGAATCACAACTAAGTGCGGGTCATAAGCTCTGTTTCATTAAGTCCCTGCCCTTTGTACACACCGCATGTCTCTACTACTGATTTGACGGTTTAGTGAGGTCCTCGGATCGGCCCTGATGGAGTAGGAGAAGGCCCTGGCAGAGCGCCAAGAATTTAAAGATCATTGTTGAAATTTGCATTAAGCATGTATTAACTGCTTCTAAACTTCCCAAAATTGAAGGCCCAAGGCCTGAGGCATCAGGGAGGCAATTATTTCCTGAAAGACACAGAATGAGTGAGGAGCAGTCAGGAGCAGTACCCAAGAGGGTTTCATAACCAACCCCTTACATTTAAAGATCAATGTTGAAATTTGCATTAAGCATGTATTTAGCTACTGCTAAACATCCAAAAATTAAAGGCCCAAGGCCAGAAGCACCCGTTAGACAAGTAGTTCCTGAAAGACTTAGGATGAGTCAAGAGAAGGCATTCGCAGTACCCAAGATGGTTTCATAACCCCTTACATTTAAAGATCAATGTTAACATTTGCATTAAACATATATTTAGTTACTGCTAAACATCCAAAAATTAAAGGCCCAAGGCCAGAAGCATCAGTGAGGCAAGTGGTTCCTGAAAGACACAGGATGAGACAGGAGCAGGCAATGGCAGTACCAAAGAATGTTTCATAACCGTAATTGATAACCCAAGAGGGTTTCATAACCAACCATAATTGGGAAATGTTGGTGTAGCAGCATGGTCAATCTACTCTGAGGCATCTGGCATTGGTGGCTGGAAATCCTGGCTGATCCATCCCTGATTCATCTTCACAAACGTCAGTCTCTCCACATTTTTAGTGGGCAGACGAGTTCGCCTTGGTGTGACTATGGCCCCGGCCGCACTAAACACCTGCTCTGATGGCACACTACTGGCCGGGCAGGACAGCTGTTCCAGGGCAAACTTTGCTAGTTGCGGCCATAAATCAAGTTTGGCTGCCCATAAGTCCAGTGGATCTTCAATGGTTGTTGGCATGGCCATGTCCATGTATGCCACCACCTGCTGGTTCAGGTCCTGCTCCATGTCTACCTGCTGATGATGAGTTGCTTCACTATGCGGGTAGAGAAAACTACTCATCAGCGACTGTAGACTCAGGCTGCTGCTGATTGAGCCGGTACTGCTCCTTCCACCCCTCCCCTCCACAGTAGCAATGGCAGTGGAAGGTGAGCGCAAAGGGCCCCCCGAGTCAGACCTGCGAGTGGATGGACCATGTGGCCGATAGGCATCAGCCAACTGACTACGTAGAATCTCTCTGTAGTAGGTAAGTTTGTCCTCCCTCTCAGTGGGTTTAAAAAAGGCCCCCATTTTGGGACGGTAGCGAGGGTCTAATAAGGTGGAGATCCAGAAGTCATCCCGCTGATGAATTTTGACAATTCGGGGGTCACTACGCAAGCAACTGAGCATGCATCGTGCCATTTGCGCCAGTGACTCGGAGGGACTACCTGCCTCCATCTCCACTGCATACTGCCACGGTGTGTCTGTGTCCTCTGTCTCGCCTTCCTCATAGCCCTCCAGCTCCTCTGGCTGCTCCTGCTCCTCCTCTCCTGTCCGATGACTAGAAACACCGGCCATCTCATCCAACCTAAACTGTGCTCCGCTCTGCTCCTCATCATCCTCCTCCTCCAGTTCAGCCCCCACAGGGCTCATGTAGCCTTGAGATGTAGGTGCAACGTCTCCATTGCTGTGACCAGCCATGGTTTCAATCATTTGTTGTAGGAAATGTAGGAGTGGAATTACATCATTCATGGCGTAATCCAGGCGACTCACAAATAATGTGGCTTCCTCAAAGGGCCTCAGCAAACGGCAGGTGTCATGTATGAGCTGCCACTGGTTCACATTGAAGTTTTCTTTGTTCGTATAGTCTGTCCAACATATGGAGGGTGAAATTCCAACGTATGGCAATGTCACAAATAGACTATGTTGTGGGATACCGTTCTGAGGCTGCAGCTCAAGGAAGGTGTGCTTGGCGGTGTACGAGTGGCTGAAGTGCATGCACAGTTTCCTTGCCATTTTCAGGATGTTTTGCAAATGGGGTGAAGACTTGAGGAAGTGCTTGACAACCAGATTCAACACATGTGCCATGCAGGGCGCATGTTTCACACTTCCTTGTTGCAGCGTGGACACGATGTTCTTCCCGTTGTCGGTCACCATGGTTCCCATTTCCAGATTTCGTGGAGTAAGCCATACTCGGATTTCTTTACGAATAAACTTTAGCAATTCCTCCCCTGTGTGACTCCGTTCGCCAAGGCAAACCATGTGAAGAACAGCTTGACAACGCCGTGCCCTACACACATGGTATGATGAAGGGCCACCGAGATTTGGACGTGCAGTGGAGGTTGAGGACACGGTAGAGGATGAGGAGGCGTCGTCACACACTGTAACAGGACCAACTGCCTGGGAGCGAGAGCGTGGAGGAGGAAGCGGTGTGACCTCTCCAAGTTGCTGTTGTGGCTTTGCAGGAATCACATTTACTCAGTGGGTCGTAAAAGACAAGTATTATCCCTGCCCGTAGTTACAGCTCCACACGTAGGCGCTGCCGTGCACTTTTGAACACTCTGACAGGCTCAAGGACTGTCTCACCTTCTCTTGTACAAACTTATGCCGAGCTGGTACTGCCTTCTTCGCAAAGAAATGAAGGCTTGGGACTCTCCACCTCGGCTCGGCACAAGCCATCAATTCTCTGAAAAGTGCAGAGTCCACCACTTGAAAAGGGAGGGACTGCAACACCAGCAACTTGGACAGGAGCACTTTCAACTACTGCGCCGTTGGATGAGTGGGCGCATACTGTTGTCTCTTGGACATGGCTTCGCCGATGGATTGTTGGCGGAATGGCTGACTAAAAGCGGGAGAAGCAGGAGCGACAGAAGGAGGGTTTGACACACAGCTCCTTTCGGCTGAGGTGGAGCCTTGGCTGGATGAAGGAGGGTGCGGATGGCCACTGGGTGATGCAGCAGGCTGGACCACTACACCTTCTGCCAACAGATCTTGCATGTGGCTACGGAAACCTCCTCCGGAAGCCTTATGAAAAACTTCCACACCGCCGAGTAGCTGATTTTCCCACCCACGTCCCTCTCCGCATCACTACTTGGCCACCTAGCGGAGCAAGCGGCGCATGTCTCCTCCCCTTCTTGGCTGTCCAGTTGCTGCTGACTGTCCTCTATTAGATCGTCCTCAGCAAATAGTGGAGCTGAACCCACAGCATAAGATACTTCTTTAGGAGAGGGAACAGCATAGGACAAAGGCAATGGGAGGACAGGGACTGTTCCCGGGCCATGCCAACTGAGGGTTGTGTCTGAGGAACCCACCGACTGTTGACTGGGGGTGTCAGATGTCACTTGTGATGATGTGGATGAGCGTGTTAACCAATCGACGATGGCAGATGGGTTGCTGGTGGAGACACGACCGCTGGCTGATAACGGGAGCTCAGGCTTCTCGCTGCAACTCCTGCTGCAACTCGCCCCAAGTCTGCTGCCAACTCTGCTTGAAGTATTGAGGCCTCTGCCCCTTCTCTGTGCATGTCCTGGCACTTTTCTGCCTGACATACTTTGCGTTTATGAGGGTATTACAATACACTATGCTACTCTTTAAACAGTACTTGTCTAGAACAGCAGCAGGTGAATACTTACGGCTGTCCTTTCACAGTATGTAGGCACTTGACAGATTAACAGGTACTAAATGGTACAATACTTGGATGTACCTATGCGGTCTGCACTGATGAGGGCAGTAATATGCGTAACTATAAGCAGAAAAAATCTGTATTTTTGTAAAACACCAGCCGGTGGATACTATTGTTTGGACTTTGACGGTTTGGAGCACATTGACAGATTAACAGGTACTAAATGGTACAATACTTGGAGGTACGTATGCGGTATGTACTGATGAGGGCAGTAATATGTCTAACTATACGCAGAAAAAAATCTGTATTTTTGTAAAACACCAGCCGGTGGATACTATTGATTGGATTTTGACGGCATGGAGCACCTTGACAGCTTAACAGGTACTAAATGGTACAATACTTGGATATACCTGTGCGGTATGCACTGATGAGGGCAGTAATATGCCTAACTATACGCAGAAAAAAATCGGTATTTTTGTAAAACACCAGCCGGTGGATACTATTGTTTGGACTTTGACGGTAGGGAGCACCTTGACAGCTTAACAGGTACTAAATGGTACAATACTTGGATTTACCTGTGCGGTATGTACTGATGAGAGCAGTAATAGGTGTAACTATATGCAGAAAAAACTCTATTTTTTTTTTTTAAACAGCCGGTGAATAGTATTGTTTGGACTTGCTCAGTATGTAGCCCCTTGACAGATTAACAGGTACAAAATGGTAAAAATGCACTACAGTTTACTGAACAAACACATATTTCTGAACAGCAGCAGGACCCAACAGTGCAGCACCACACAAAAAAAAAAAAATAATCCAGGGATTAAACCCTAAATTGCACTCTGTCACACAATTCTGAGCAGCAGAAGATTTGTGGAGCAAAAAAAAAAAACTCAATTGGGCTGAAAAATGAGGAGATAAGATGCTTCAGAAAGTTCAGGCAGCTTGGAGATCTGTATGAGGCAGCTGACAGCTATCTGCCCCTCTATGCTGCAATGCTCAATAACGTGAATAGGAGGTTTAGCTATCAATGATCCTTCTCAGTGTAACAGCACAGCACTCTGCACTCCTGCCTTTCCCTAATGCTGATGTGACTAGCAGTTGCAGTGTAACACTGTGGTATGAGCTATTCACACACACGCAGTCCCATCCTCTCTATCTGAGTGCATAGATTAAATAAAAAGAGGCAAGATGGCCGCCGATTATATAGGGGCTGTGACATCATAGGGGTCAGTGAACACTGATAGGCTGCATCTCACATGTGATTAAGGGTCAGCCCGCCTACCTTCATTCCCGCCGCTGTTTCCCGCCCTCCCATAATCCCCTGCCCCATGTACTCACATGTGGATCCGCCATCTTAGGTCTCCAATAGCCTGGAACGCTGTAAAATGGAGTTTAATGAAGCGATTCGCGCGATAGTATCGCGGCGATATTCGTATTTGTTGTGAATCGAATTTTTCATGAAATTCGTAACGAATTCCGGTTCGTCAACTTCGATTCGCTCATCTCTAATCTTATCCCCTATACAAAGGATAGGGGATAAGATGCCTGATTGTGGTCCCGCCGCTGGGGACCCCCGTGACCTTGCACGCAGCACCCCGTTTGTAATCAGTCCCCGGAGCGTGTTTGCTCCGGGTCTGATTACCGACGACCACAGGGCCGACGGCGTGTGGCGTCATGCCTCCGCCCCCATGTGACGTCACGCTCCGCCCCTCAATGCAAGCCTACGGGAGGGGGCATGATAGCTGTCACGCCCCCTCCCATAGACTTGCATTGAGGGCCGGAGCGTGAGGTCACACGGGGGGCAGAGGCGTGTTGTCTTACGCCGCCGGCCCCGTGATCGACAGTAATCAGACCCGGGGCGAACAAGCTCCGGGGACTGATTACAAACTGAGTGCCGCGTGCAAGATCACGGATGTCCCCAGTGGAGGGACTCCCGAGATCAGGCATCTTATCCCCTATCCTTTGGATAGGGGATAAGATGTCTAAGCACCGGAGAACCCCTTTAAGTGTTTTAGTGCTTTTACACTAAACTGCAAACAATGAGCTTTAACCAGAATAAACGTGGAACTGCTGATTGTGTATATATTTCACTTATTTGTGGATAATACGCCCCAAAATGGTTGCACTAGAAATAAGCGTAACAATCTAGTGTGGAAGTCTTTTAGTGCTTTTACACTAACTCTCCCTATCAGCTTTAACCAGAAAAAAAACGTAGAACTGCTGAGTGTGCATATATTTCACTTATTTGCAGATAATAAGCCCCAAAAAGGTTGCACCAAAAATAAGTGTACTCTCTCACACTCTGAACTGTCCCTGCCTGTCAGCCTGTCTGCTGTGATGCAGGCTTGAGGTGAATGGATTCGCTGCTGTGAAGAATAAGATCTTTATTGTGATTGTCAGTAACACACAGTCTGCTCTCTGAGCTAATAGTCCCAGAAATGGCTGTCTTCAGCAATGGCTGCTGAATATATAGGGCTGTGACTGCGAATATGTGGTCTGGCTGCATGCCACCATGTGATTCAGGGTGATATCTCCTACCCACCTTCCCAGAATTCCTTGCCACAGGTCCTCACACATGTAGCCGCCATTTTAGGTCCCCTGGCCCACACAAAATGGAGTTAATGAAGCAATTTATTTTATCGAATCGCGGCGATATTCGGATTTGTTACAAATCAAATTTTCTATGAAATTCGTAACAAATTTGGATTCGTCCAATTAGATTTGCTCATCTCTAGTAATATTTTAGCTTTTCCTTTCTAATAAAATAGCAAAGATTTCTAACATTCTGTCTTCACTTTGTGAAGGCCACAACATAACAAAATATATACATATATCTTAGTAATCCCCTTCCCACACACAGAGTTTTTCTAATGATTTGCATGTTTAATAACATATTTCCAGTACCTTGGAGAAAATAATCTAAACTGTATAATCTATTAGGGGCACAATATAAAAAGATACATCTACACTATAGGAATTATTTATGCCTCTGCTGCTTTTTGTACATAAACTAAGCTCACCCCATCTTCTCTGTTTCCAATTTTTGTAAATGCTGAAGCATTTTTTTCTACTTATATTATATTTTACTGTTTAAAATCATTATATATTCCTTACCAAAGAAACTGTGAATTATGCATGGTGAGTTCATTTTCTTCAATAAATGCATATCTTGGCAAGAAGAAATACTGCAAAAGAATAAGAGAGTAAAAAGAGGATTATTAGCACATTTTTTAGCATTGTGTCAGGGTTCGGATTTAGTTGTTGAGGTTGCTTTGAAAATGCCGTGGCAGGCACTCAGTCAGAAAAATGCTACTCTGTGTCAACATAATCCCTGAATAAGAGGAGAAAAATATACTACTACTACTTCTGTATTCTCTAGAGGCAAAAATGAAGCTTTTCAGAAGAGATTTCATGTATAGGCATTTGAAACAGAACTTTAATTTCATAACTTTGCTACAGTTTAATGCCTTGAACTTAAAGAAGTACTCCGCCCCCTAGACATCTTATCCCCTATCCAAAGGATAGGGGATAAGATGTCTGATCAAGGGGGTCCTGCCGCTGGGGACCCCCACGATCTCCCTGCTGCACCTGGTGTTCTTTTAGAGCATCAGGTGCAGCACTGGTGGCATGTGATGTCACAGCCGTACCCCGCTTGTGACGTCACAGCCACGCCCCCTCAATGCATTGAAGGGGCATGGCCGTGATGTCACGAGTGGGACGTGACCGCTACGAGCCTCCACCCCCCATTGCCAGTCATCCGGCATGGATTGAAGTTCACTCCTTGAACCGGATGTCTGCGGTGCCACAGCCGAGATCGAGGGGGTCCCTCACTCCTTTGGATAGGGGATAAGATGTCTAAGGGCGGAGTATCCCTTTAAGGCTGCATTCACACTTCCTTTTTACATTACGGGTGCCGGACCAGTGCTGAACTCCGTTTACTTTAATGAGCCGACCGGAGTCAAACGGTGACTCCGGTTGGTTAATTTTTTACCTGAATCCGGTTTGGTGACCAGACCTAAAACCATAGTATACTACGGTTTTAGGTCCGGTCAGGAAACCAAAATAAAAAAGTGGGCCTGGACATATTTCTGGAGAGTTATAACATTACGGGTTATGGATACTAAATCTATGGGGACAAAATGTTGATCCAGGGATTTATTCTGATTGCCATATTCAGAGGTATTAAGGTTTATTTTCCCCTTGACTTGGACATACAATTAACTCCTCATGAACTCCCAAGTCACACTTAAAGAAAATTGAATGCAAAATCACAACCGCACACTGCTAGCGCTAAAATATATGTATAATATGAAATATTTTAAACTGCAATACTGCTATAGAGGTTCTTAGCACACCATTTAGCAAGCAGTTTGTCCCATCCCACCAAGATAAGCGGATCTAATTTTGGGACAGACTGTACACTATAGATTATGCCTCTCTTGGGGTAACAATAAGCCTATCATTTCTGGACATGGAAGATCCGGCCACTATATGCTTAAAGGGTAGCTCCCACCATCCTATTTTTTATTTATTTTTGCTAGCCCGTTCCCCTCCCCCCCCCGCTATGGCACTAGCCCGTTCCCTCCTCCCCCCCCCCTGCCCCGTATACCCCGTTCCCTCATTACACTTGCAGTTACTGCAGAGTCCGGCAGTGGGCGTGCAGGGACAGTGGCGGCAGGGACAGTGGCGGCAACGAGGCGGCGGCGATGTGCGGGAGGAGTGGCCTCCCAGCCAGTGGCCGGGGAGCCAATGCGCTCGCTCCCGCCTGTCTGATTGACAGGCAGGGAGCGAGTGCAGCCTAACTGAAAAAGGACTGATTGCCACTCCAAAATCAGTCCTTTTTCAGTGGCCGGTTTTTAAATGTAAATTAAACCTTTTTAATGAAAAAATAAATAAAAATAAAAGTATATTAGAGATATGTTGTAGTACATAAGTACTACAACATATCAAAAAATAAAGTTGGTGACAGTGCCCATTTAAAACCACACAAGGAGATGGGCAGAGTGCAGAACCAACACAGGAGCAGCCCCTCTCTCCACATACAATACAAAAACTTACGATGACACATCCAAACACAACTATTATAGATGTGATAAGTAATAACTAATGTCTCTCTAACCTCTGTTTGGACTAATGCCACTTTTTAAAGTAAAAAAAAAAATTTCATTTTTAAGTGTCACAGAGTGGGAGCAGAACACAGTATATATATATATATATATATATATATATATATATATATATATATATATATATATAGTAATCCAAAGAGAAACAGCACTCCCTTGAGCTCAATATCCGTGGGTGCACGCAGAACCAGACCTTGGTCAGGGGTCCCAATTCACAGAGAGTTCATATAAATCCGCAGCACACAGGTCCAATATGGTGAAAAAGAAAAAACTTTATTCCATAATGTGAATGTCATACAGCGACGTTTCTGCTTGCTCTCCCAGCCTTTCTCAAGCTCATACAAGTGTTCCAAATCACCCATTTTATAATGGCAACAATTACAAAGTCAATTACAAAAAAATCAGTGAAAAACATAAAATACACAAAGTAAGGTATACATCATACAATCCATAGTATACATAAATACGTGCTCATTATAAGCATATATAATATTCACCTACATAGTGAAGTGATAACACACCGTTCTACTATATCCTTAATAAGGTTCTGATTGCAGTCTCAGAACATATGTGCACGTGTATTAAAAACAATTAAAATCAAAACTTGCAGGCTATAAGGGAATCCCCACTCACCGCTATGTATATGTAAATCAGCGTGGAAGTATTCTACGGCGCATATGCGCCGGAAATGTGTATTTTCAGAGCGAGGGTTGTGAGTGCGGAAGTTGCCATAGGTATACCAGACGCTGCGTTCCACTCATGGACGTCACGCTGTGCACGCGCACAGTCGGCCCGGCCATGATTTTCATGCGGACAGCGCCGGCATCACCATGGCAACGCAACTTAACCAATATACAAAAGGTAATTCTTAGCAAAAAATAGATAAAGACAATAAAGAGTGACAAATAATAAAAGAAAAAAAGAAAAATAATAAAAGAAATAAAAATCAAATGAGGACTGCCCGGATTTGAACTCACAGTTCTTGTGGTGGAACCACATTCATTCACTCCTCTCCTTCTGTTCTGTGCTATTCAGGAAACCACAGCCAGGTACAATGAAGTGTCCGGCCTTGGTTCGCATGTGGTCCTGTCCATGCCGAAATCCATAGTCTGAGGACTTCAGCAAGTCCTGGCCACTAGTGTGCACAGAGCCCTAAAAAGAATTGGAGATTTAACCCATATCTAGGGATAATATTGCACTCAGTACACCGGCTTATGTCCACAACTCAAATAAAGTCATAATGGATAAAATTCTGTGCAAAATTGAATGTTTTTCGGAGACATGTCACTTATTTACCCTGATTAAAAAAAAAAAAAAAAAAAAAATATATATATATATATATATATATATATATGTTAGCTGAAACAGTTAACCTAATTTGTGGGAGGAGTCTGGTCTTTATGTACCCACCTGATCCACACAGGTGCTGTTGCCAGCATTTAAGATGTCTTTGCACCGGATGCTGTGGTTTTGGCGGGAGGTTTGATTGCATATGTCGCAGAGAGGCACTGTTTGCTAGCCTAACTATGATGCAAGGAATATGGTAATGTGTTAAGGTACCTTTCACGCTGCAGGCTGTGAAGTAGCTACATCTCGCTCCTACAATATGCAGTAAACATGCAGTAAGCACATGTAGCTGTACAGGCTCCAGCCCTGGCCTGCTGGCCATGAGGTAATTTGCATATTTCAGCTTGAGGTTAACTCTTTCCTGTCTCAGTCTCTTAGTCTGCAAAGATCACTCATAGGAGGTCACAGCTGTTGCTTATACAAATAATTGACTGCAGCAGGAGGATATTTGGCCTACAGAGCAGTACAGGCTGCTGAATCTCCAGGTGTTGGGGGGCCTCCATATTTTGGTGTTGTTTTGACTATTCTTACATTTACAAGATTATTTTTTCTTCATATGTGACCTGGTGTAATCCAGTTTCATGCTCACAACCGCTCTCCATTCTGTCCCCTCGCTGGAGTCTCTCCTGCTGAGTCTCCCCATCTGTACGCTCTTTTATGCTGCAGCCCACGACCAATCTCTATCTCAGACATGTCATCGATTATAGGCCATGTATAAATTGTCATTATACTTTGTACTGTTATACATCACCAGTGCATTTATTTACTGTGTTTGTCAGTTACATGTACACCACATATACATCCCTTAGTATATACCATGTAAGTTGCCATCAGTATACTGTTATATATCACCGTGGTTGTCACTTATCGTAGATACATCCTATGTCTCTATTATACTGTTTTGTTACCATTCTTATAACTTCTATAGTTTATAATTACACACACGTAGCCATGTATGGGTTATGTCACCATAGAATATACTGTGCGCCCACCTGCTACGTCAGCGGATGTTTCATAGCTTTATTGTCACATTTGTCTTGGTTTTTAGTTCTGTCACGTTAGGCTTTCATTAATGTATGCAGGTCAGGTTTTTCAAGCTGTCACAGCATGACTCTCATGGTTCTCAGGTCTAGTATGTTAGGCTGTTATCATGGCATTGCTTTTACATTTACTCATGTGGGAGGTCAGGTGTGATAGGATGTCCTTGCTGACATTACCACATGGTTCTCCACACTTATGTTTCCTTACAGCGTTCTGTGTTTCGTTACCATACACGCCATGTTTTCCTGCATTTATCACACATACGGTTCACACAAGATAACACATATTCATTTCAACCAGGTACTGACATCACTTGGCTTCCTGTGTCACGGCTACATTCTACACAACTACACAATGATTGTGTTTCCACTCGGTTGCAACAGCAGGTAACAAGCAAAACCGCATACTGCCATACATTCCCACACAGTATACCACGCCTACCTTCCACATAGTGTTCCTTGCTGATATCCCACACAGTATACCACGCCTGCGTTCAACAGTGTATTACTCAGGTTCCTACTCGGTGTACGTGCTTATGTTTCCCTAGCGGTGTAGCGTGTACATCTTCCTTCAATGTGACCTGCATATGTTTCTTACAGTATTGTTTTCATGGCTTGTGGTTAAGTTTTTCATGTTCAGCGCTGTCATGCTACTCTTATGTTTCTCATTGAACAGGATTCATTCTACCCCATAATGTTCACACTACGCAAATATTCCTATAGCAGGCACATTACGCATAAAATTATGTATACCTTTCTGGAGCTGTCACATTGTACTTACATGACTGTGACATTTATGCTACAATAGTTCCGTTGGCATGTGTTACCTGAGCTGATACCGTGCTTCACGTTATATTGGTTTGCAGTACCAGACGTTAATACCATAGCGTATGTACTGTGCTCGTTTGGTATAGTTGATTTACTGGGCTTTGTGTTAATATAGCCGATGCTGTGTTACGTTTCCATAGCTGTCATGTGGTGGATTAATGTCCCTATTGTGGTCATATGGTACTTATGTTACTATAGCTGATAATTTGCATTACATAACAAGTGTCTATATGCTATGCGTTAGTGTTAATTAACTGATATACAGTACATTAATGTTACTTGGGGCTTATGTTACTGTAGCAGATATACTGGGCATTTTACATTATTTTAGCTGACATATGGGCCTATGTTCTATTGCTGGTAATTGCGTTTTACTGTGGCTTATATATACTGTGTATTAGTGGTTAATTTAGCTGTTCTGCTGAACATTAATGATTGTTCAGGGTTTACACTACTGTAAGCTTATATACAGGGCTTTGTTGTTTTCGGCGATGTTATACGGTGCTTACATTACTTCAAGTGATATACCATGCTTCAACGTTAACGGTTCTCTTCAGTGTCACATACATACGGTTCTCTTCAGTGTCACATACATACGGTTCTCTTCAGTGTCGCATGCATACGGTTGCCTACAGTGTGACATGCATACATTTCCCTACAGGGTAATACGCATACAGTTCCTTACAGTATACGTTTCATAGTTAATCTCCCGTTCTTTTGTTTCAGTTGTCACGTTATGCACGCTTGGTTGTTTTACCTCTTAGCGCCATACGTTCAGTGTGGTTGAAGGCTGATTGCTATCGTCAATCCGTAAAGCCTCATCTTCATAGTTTAGTTTCTGGTCATTATACACGCCTTGTTATAGCCAGGTTGACCTCACCGTTCCAGGTAAGCTTTAAGTCGTCACTTTACATGCCTTTTGTACATCACACGCTCCCGTGAGAGAGAAGCCTCATATCGTTGTCATTCCTTTGTATATTATAAATGTTCTCATTTGGGGCAGATTGTATCGTCAATCCACGAGCCTCTTGTTGTCTTTTGCCTGTACGTTTCACACGCCCCTGTTAGAGGCAGATAGCTCGTGTTATACAGTGCTTACGTTACTTCAAGGGATATACCATGCGTCAACGTTAACGGTTCCCTATAGTGGTACATATATATGGTTCCCTACAGGGTAATACGCATACAGTTCCTTACAGTGTACGTCTCCTAGTATATTGTCCCCTTCTGTTGTTTCAGCTCTTTTGTTTCATCTTACTTTATGTACGCTAGGTTGCTTTAAGTCTTAGCGCTATGTGTTCGATGTGGTTGGAGGCTAAATGCTGTTGTGAATCTGTAAAGCTTCATCTTTATAGTTTCCTTTTTGGTCATTACATACACCTTGCTACAGCCAGTTTGACCTCACCGTTCCAGGTAAGCTTTAAGTCGTCACTTTACATGCCTTTCGTACGTCACACACTCCCGTTAGAGAGAGGCTGCCCGACAATTAGTGTTGAGCGGCATAGGCCATATTCGAATTCGTGAATATTCGCGATTATATGGACGAATATTCGTCATATATTCGCGAATATTCGCATATTCGCGTTTTTCCACATAAGTGAAAATTCGCGAATGCGAAAATTAACATATGCGAAAATTATCATATACAAAATTAGTATGAGTGAAAATTAGCATATGCGAAAATTAGCATATGTAAATTTTCGCATATGCGAAAATTCGCACAGTAGTATTAGAGTCTTCTTTACACCACACAAGCTGGAAGCAGAGAGGGATGATCACTGATGTGTACTGTGAAATTTTTTTTAAAAAAATTAAAAAAAAAAAAGAATATTCGTAATTACGAATATATAGTGCTATATTCGCGAATTTGCGAATATGCGATATTCGCGAATAAAATTCGCATTGCGAATATTCGCGAGCAACACTACCGACAATCCTCGAGCCTCATATCTTTGTCATTCCGTTGTACATTAGAAATGTTCTCATTGGGGGCAGATTGTATCATCAATCCACGAGCCTCTTGTCATCTTTTGTTTTGTACGTTACATATGCCCTGTTAGAGGCAGATAGCTTATGTTATACAGTGCTTATGTTACTTCAAGTGATATACCATGTTTCAACGTTAACGGTTCCCTACAGTGTCATATACATATGGTTCCCTACAGGGTAATTAATATGCATACAGTTCCTTACAGTGTAAGTTTCATAGTTTGTTGTTCCCTTCTGTTTCAGCTCTTTTGTTTCAGCTTACGTTATGTACTCTAGGTTGTTTACCGCTTAGCGCTATACATTCGGTGTGGTTGGAGGCTGATTGCTGTCGCCAATCCGTAAAGCTTCATCTTTATAGTTTCCTTTTTGGTCATTACATACGCCTTGTTCCAGTAAGTTCGACCTTGCCATTCCAGGTAAGTGTTATGCTGTCTCTTTGCATGCCTTTCGTACGTCACATGTCCCTGGGAGAGAGAGACTGCCTGACAATCCTCGAGCCTTCGTATTGTTGTCATTCCTTTGTACATTACAAACGTTCTTGTTTGGGGCAGATTGTATCATCAATTTACAAGCCTCTTGTTTTTGTACGTTACTTACACCCCTGTTAGAGGCAGATTGCTTGACAATCAACGAGCCTCATGTTGTTTCCGTTTCTATGTTTCATGCGATTTTGTCCGAGGCAGATTGCACTGTCAGTCCACGAGCCTCATGTTTTTTCCATTTCTGCGTTTCATACGATTCTGTCCGAGGCAGATTGCACTGTCAGTCCACGAGCCTCATGATGTTTCCGTTTCTGCGTTTCATACGATTCTGTCCAAGGCAGATTCAGTCCACAAACTTATGTTTGTTACTATGTGTCTGATTGTGGTCTTAGTTGTACATGTTTTAGTGTTAAGTTCTTTGATGTCGGTTCAGCTTGTTCATGTCTTGTCGTGTGTACCTGTTGGGAAATTTTCCCTTATCGGTCTTTGTAACCTGCTGGTCATGTATATTTTCTTTTGCAAGAAGCCTCAGGGCGCAGCAGTAATAATCTTCTTTACACCTGCAAGTATGTGGAGACTACCTTACTGGTACACGAAACCTCAGGTTAAGTATGTTATATCCTTTTATGTTTTTTCTATGTGGGTCTGTTGTCGTCACTTTATGTATGGCATGGTTCAATAGGATTACTTATATGTGTAGCTCGGGACACTTTTCAAATCTTCCTCTTCAGGCACTACCTATCTAAATACCTACTGACTAGTGTTGAGCGGCATAGGCCATATTCGAATTCGCGAATATTCGCGAATATATGGACGAATTTTCGTCATATATTCGCGAATATTCGCATATTCGTTATATTCCCGTTTTATTTTCGCATATGCGAACATTCGCGTATGCGAAAACTATCATATGTGCATATTGGCATACACAAAATTAGCATTCGCGAAAAATTCGCATATACGAAAATTAGCATATGCTAATTTTCGCATATGCGAATTTTCGTACGCCAGTCTCACACAGTAGTATTACAGCCTTCTTTACACCACACAAGCTGGAAGCAGAGAGGGGTGATCACTGTGATGTGTACTGTGAAAAAAAACAAAAAAAAAAACGAATATTCGTAATTACGAATATATAGCGCTATATTCGCGAAATTCGCGAATTCGCGAATATGCGATATTCGCGAATAATATTCGAATTGCGAATATTCGTGAGCAACACTACTACTGACGTTTGTGTTTTGGCCACTTTTCTAACCGACTCATTGTAACTTCTGTCTATCTAGCACTTCGACATTTTCTATATTTGACACCTCTATCCATGCGCACCCTGGTAGTACCATCCAGATAGGTGCTATGGGTCTAGTAGTGCCAAGTGGCATATCTAGAAATTTATCTCGGCTACGGCTCCATAACAGCTGCGCCAGCTTCTGGGTTGGGGCTTCTCTTTGTCAGTTATCACTTAGATGTTAATTAAGTTAAGGGCACTGTTATCGCTCTGTTCCATTGACGCGTTCCAACCTCCGGCTGTTAACTGGAGTATTTTGTCTGTTATCTTGGGTTCATATGACGTAGGTTATGCTTAACCATTAATTCATGTATTACCTAACTGAGGTATTTTTGCCCCCTTCTCTAGGATACCCTTAACGGCCACCCAGGCACACCCAAGGCCTAATTATTCATGCAAGTGGTACCCTACTTACGGTACATATAAGAATCTGACCACAAGTGGAGGTTAGCTGAAACAGTTAACCTAATTTGTGGGAGGAGTCTGGTCTTTATATACCCACCTGATCCACACAGGTGCTGTTACCAGCATTCAAGATGTCCCCACCCTCCCTTCCCCTTTTTTTCTTCTACAGTCACTCTCAGGGTATCCCCTTTCTCTAGGATACCCTTCACGGCCACCCAGGCACACCCCAGGCCTAATTATTCATGCAAGTGGTACCCTACTTACGGTACAAATAAGAATCTGACCACAAATATATATACCGTATTTATCGGGGTATACCACGCACCGGCCTATAACACGCACCCTCATTTTACCAAGGATATTTGGGTAAAAAAAGAAAACTGCACAGAAAACTACTTTCCCAAATATTTATAGAGAGCATGTTCATTTTGCAAATATGGATGCAAAGTTTCAGCAATTTTACAGAGCATATCTTTAAATAAATATGCATGAAAATACACTGCATGAATAACGCTTTAGAGATATGCTTTTTAAGAGTCACATGGGCCACATGAACCTATAGTGTGGGGCTAACTTATTGAATTTTATGCAAGAATGTTCTGGGCATGCTCTGTGATCTGTGATAGTCATTGTGCTAGGAGGGAAAAGCAGTAAGCTGCTACAAACACTTATTGACAAAGTTAGATCCTGTAATGAGTGGATCTAGTTCTGTCAGAAGGATTTAAGTTCGGTTGCTCAGCATCCTGCATTGCTGTGATGACGCCCAGTGTCAACACCAGGGGCGTCACTAGTCTAAAAGATCCGAGGCACGGGCCCCGAAGGTAAGGCCCGGTGCCCCGGATCTCAGCTCCACCTGCCACTAAACATTATGCAGCAACAGGTCGAGCCCTTGGACATGGCTCGAGAGCCTGGCCCTGCTGCTGCTTACACTTGTTTTCCCCTAGTTACCTTTAATGCTCCTGGCCCTTTAAAAAACTATTGCCGGGTCAGTCAGGCCAGGGGCTGATGGGAGTGTGCGTGGACCGCATAGGCACGCACGTCTCCTCCAATCCCCTGGCGTGTTGCAGCCTCCGACTCAATGACGTAGTGGGAGAACAGAAGGATTCCTGCAGCCTCCCCTGCTTCACACTGCAGCACCGCTGATTTCCAGGAATGCGGCAGGTGAGTAGAGAAACTGAGGATTGTTTGCTGTAAAGATTAGGAGCAGAACAAGCACAGAGTTTTTGGGACCTTTTGGTGTCTGGTATGTGTGTGCAGGGGGATGGGCAGTGCTGTGAGCAATGAGGAGACTGGGAATAGCAGTGAATTCTCTCCTAATGCTTAGATCAGTGTTTCCCAATCAGTGTGCCTCCAGCTGTTGCAAAACTACAACTCCCAGCCTTCGGCTGTCTGGGCATGCTGGGAGTTGTAGTTTTGCAAAAGTTGGAGGCACACTGGTTGGGAAACACTGGCTTAGATCAATGTCACTGTATCCTGGGATTTGGGCATCTATGAAAATTGCTAAAATAAAATCCCAGCCCTATACAATCAATGGAAGCGCCTGTGTGGATCAAAAGTAGCCTTCACCTACTTTGTAGAAAGAATAATTTGCAAATCCTAATATACTTGACATGTTTTTTCCTAACACGAGGACTGTAGTCCTGAAATGTTACTACTGTTACATATAAATCCATGTTATCAGCTCATCTGAATGTGGTCTGGTATGTGTGTGCAGGGGGAGGGCAGTGATGTGAGCAATGAGGAGAACAACCAACCAAGGGGTGGAGGGTGGTATGTGGTGATGATGATTGATTTGCAATGATGAGAAGACAGGATGGGGTGCAGGGGTGCAATGATGGTGAGGAGACCAAGGATGGGGGGATATAAGCTAGAAGGGGGAGGGGGGTGCACAAAATGCTGAGGAGACCATGGTGGGGAGGGCTTAATATGGAGTGCAGGGGTTACCAGACCAAAGATGGGTTGGGGTTGTTAAGGGTTGTGTGGGGTGCTGAGGTGATGAGGAGACCAGGATGCATCAGGAGGGGTTGGGCATTGGGGTGATGAGCATGACATTGAGATGTTGAGGAGACAGAGGATGGGGTGAAGGGTATGCAGTAATGAGGAAACCGAGGATTGGGGGATGTGTGTGTGTGTGTATGTTTGATAGTTGTGTGTAAGTATAATGTATAATAGATGTGTGTATGTATATATGACAGATGTGTCACACATACACTTACGGGTTGGGGGTTATAGGGGTGCATAAAAAGGACTAACAAGTGTAGGGAAAAGATGGTTGGATGAAGGAGGAAGACTTATATTGTGTTCAGGGTACAGCATATAGCAGGGTTATATTTCAAGGGTACAGTGTCTGGCAGCATTATATTCAGGTGGTACAATGTGTGGCAGTGTTATATTTAGAGGGTACAGTGTGCGGTAATAATATATTTAGAGGGTACAGTGTGTGGCAGTATTATATTCAGAGGGTACAGTGATTGGCAGTATTATATATTCAGGGTGCTTGGTATTTGGCAGGAATATAATTATTATTATCATACAGAGGATGAGGATATGCTGACAAATTAAGAAACCAATGATGTTCGGAGGTCAGACAGAGAAAATGGAGCTGGAAGAAGTCCTGACATCTGGACCAGATGAGGAAGAACAGGAAAGACAACAGAGAAGACGTCACTCAGGTCCCTCATATCCTTGTTTATTTTCCTGATTTGTCCCATCAGAGCTGGATTCACTTGTATGTTCTGCAGTGATGATGGCTGTACCCCAATCTGTGGCTCTCCAGCTGTTGCAAAAGGGCAACTCCCATAAAACCTGAGGTTCTTCAGACTTGATGGGAGTTATAGCTTTGCAACATCTGGAGAGCCACTTCAACCAAGGTTATTGGTGGGGGTCCCAGCAGCCTGACCCCCACCATAACAATGGGCTGCTTATTCTAAAATGCCCAGGCCTATTTTTGGTCCCAGTGGAGAGAAAAGAGGGATAATAACTTGGTGAGTACTCCTAATGTAGAATACCCTTCTGGCATGAAGGCACGGTATACAGCAGTCTTTCCCAACTTGGGTTCCTCCAGTTGTTGCAAACCTACAATATTAGCATGCCCAGACAGCTAAAGGCTGTCTGGGCATGCTGGGAGTTGTAGTTTTGCAACAGCTGGAGGCACACTGGCTTGGAAACACTGGTGTGTGTGTGTGTGTGTATATATATATATATATATATATATATATATATATATTATTTTTATTTTTTTTTAATATCTCTTTTTTTATGGTAAGTAATTTAATTGTACACAGTGACCCCATCTTCAGAACAGTGAATGCAGCTCTGGATCAGGAGCAACATTTGTTCTACTCCAGAGCTGTACTCACTATTCTGCTGGTGAGGTCACTGTGTACATACATTACATTACTTATCCTGTACTGATCCTGAGTTATATCCTGTATTCTACTCCAGAGCTGTACTCACTTTTCTGCTGGTGAGATCACTGTGTACATACATTACATTACAAAATCTTGTAGGGTCGTGCAACATTGAGTGACCACGCACCCTTACCCACTTCCTTTCTGTGGCTTCCCCCACTCAGCCACACCCATGGCCCGTGCCCCGGATCTTTTGAAGACCTAGCAATGCCCCTGGTCAACACCCTTCTCAGGTGGGATATATAAATTGACTGCAGCACACAGGAGTATCAAAAGCAAAAAAGGTTGTCTATTCCATGAACATAGAGTGCGACGTTTCGGTGCTCTCACAGCACCATTCTCAAGCAAGTCAATAGTGAATTTACAAAGTATTTATAAGAAAGCAATCTCTGACAGTGAGAAATCAATACAATCAAACAATAAGTGAATATTTCATAATCATCAAACAAATCCAAAGTGCATTATATATATAAGGGAAGTCATAGACTATCCTAAAGTGCTAAATGTGATATTAAAAACAGTATACAAACAGTATATCTATGACTTCCCTTATATGATATAATGCACATGCACTTTAGATTTGTTTGATGATCATGAAATATTCACGAATTGTTTGATTGTATTGATTTCTCACTGTAAGAGATTGCTTTCTTATAAATACTGATCGGCGACCTTTAAGGTCAAAATGGGCTTCGTCTCCAAGCTTGATTTATACCTGAGGTCAATTTCTGAAAACACATTCGCTAAGAATAGAACAATGTAAGGTTAGTCTACCTTTTATTTTAGAATGTTACTTTTAAATATCTTTTAAACATACAACTGTTTTATTAAAGCCCCATTCTTCCGGAATGCCTTCCCATGTAGTTAACAATGATGTACACTGCAATGTTTATTGAATCAATATACTGCTTATGAAAACATCCTCAAGTCAATGTATCAAACATGACAGCTGAAACTCTTCTGTTTAAATATTTACTATGAAGATGGAACAATTATGTACGGGGACATTTCAAGTGCACATCCTGAATGTAAGTTTATACTAGATATATTAAGTAATATACATAGTAGATGGCACACAAGGAGGACATCCAAATGGTATGAACCTCCTATCTGACATATATGACATTTCCCAAAAATCCTGGGTCCTGCCGTCATAGCCATACTGAGCACAGAAGCCAAAGAGTGCCAAAATGTAGTATGCATTGGCATATATACGTCATGGTGGAGATTAGCATCAGATAGAAACAGCTCCACATAGAGCAGTGTTTCTCAACCGCGGTCTTTAAAGGGGTATTCCAGCCTCAAGACATCTTATCCTCTATCCTCTATCCGCTGGGGACCCCCGCAATCTAGCATGCAGCACCCACCTGTAAGTACTGCCGGAAGCGCTGGAGGTTCTCAGTCTTTTGCCTCCTGACCACGGGGACGGATTACCGTGACGTTATGACTCCGACCAATGTGATGTCACACCCCTCCCCCTAAATGCAAGTCTACGGGAGGGGGCGTGATGGCCGCTTCCGGCAGTACTTACAGGTGGGTGCTGCATGCTAGATTGTGAGGGACCCCCGCGATCAGACATCTTATCCCCTATCCTTTGGATAGGAGATAAGATGTCTTGGGGCCGGAATACCCCTTTAAGACGAACCAACAAATCATGTTTTCAGGATTACCTTTGTCTTTCACAGATAATATAACTGTGGTGATGCCTGATTCACTAACCATAATTATATCACCTGTGAAAGACTAAGGAAATCCTGAAAACATGTCTTTGGGGGTCTTGAGGACTGCGCTTGAGAAACACTGACCTAGCAGAAAAAGGAGCAATAAGCAAATAATGCCATCAATCTCAGATTACAAAAAGTAAAATGTACAAGATCACTACTGCATATCCTGATTATAAAGAAAAATATTTCATTCTATTACATTATTTTTAAGAAAGAACGATTTATAAAAAAAAAATATATTTATGCAGATATCACATGGATTACCATGGATTTTATAAACTAGAAAAAATGAGTAAGAAAAAAAAAAAAAGGCTGCATGGGCTTTCCATGCCAGACTTAAGGGAGTAGGATATTTCATACTACTGGTTGAGCAAATAAAATATGGATCAGGGATATTTGGAAGCTACTTGAATAAGGCCAGTTGGGTGTGATGTGTCAAAATCAGTTACTCCTGGGCCCAGGTGGACATGACACACAGAGTTTGGAAGAAAGTAAAAAGCATAACATGAGTTTGACCACTATTCAATATTCCCACTCTGAGGAAAAAGTAACAAGGCATGAATGGAATAATCTATTTTTATTTTATTTTTTGGTCTTTTTTTCCCCCCATTAAATCTATGATTTCTAAAAGACGCATCAGCTTTTTGTGTTTTTTTTTTTTTTTGTTTTTTTTTAGTTTATTATTATTTTTTTTAAAGAGCTATGGTTTTAGTGTTTAGATGTTGCTGTTTTTTAGCAAACAACTATAGAGGGTACTGGCAATAAGAAAGTAAAGATTCATGTTGTGTAGTTGCCAAGAGTGCCAAATCCATAATTGGTTACCATTAGAGATGAGCGAACTTACAGTAAATTTGATTCGTCACAAACTTCTCGGCTCGGCAGTTGATGACTTTTCCTGCATAAATTAGTTCAGCTTTATGGTGCTCCGGTGACTCTTTCCTAGGAATGTATCCACCTTTTCCAGCCCACCGGTAGCACCTGAAGGCTGAACTAATTTACACAGGAAAAGTCATCAACTGCCGCGCTGAGAAGTTCGTGACGAATCGAATTTACTGTAAGTTCGCTCATCTCTAGTCACCATGTATGTGAATTATCATTGATCTGACTAAAAGTTGAAAGTATTCCCTTTATTACAGGCATGATTCTGTTATGAGTATACTTTTGTATCCTACATCGCCCTAAGAAATGTAACCCTGTAAAGTCCCATTGAGGGGCATTTACTAATCTTTTACTATGTAGTCTGGTTTTTACCCTGTTTTTTTCTACTTCATTTTTGACTATGTGCGACAAATTTACTAAATTGTTGCACGGCATTAATAAATTTGGCACACATAGGCAAAAGTGGGAAATTTACTTCATGTAGTAGAAAAAATAGTCTGTTCCTTTTTCCTGCTGTCCGAATAGGTTTGGCTGCTAGGTTTCCTTCTGGATCTTTTGTTTTTGAGGTTTTTTTTTAGCTTTTTCACCACATCTAAATAATTCAATAACTACAGTGGTCCCTCAAGTTACAATATTAATTGGTTCCAGGAAAACCATTGTAAGTTGAAACCATTGTATGTTGAGACCATAACTCTGTGGAAACGTGGTAATTGGTTCTAAAGGCACCAAAATGTCATCCAAAATAGGAAAAAGTGACAAAGAAAAATAATTAGATAACTGATATAGATAAAGCAAATCCTTACATATAAAAGTAATAAAGATCTGCTGGGAGCTGTAAATTACTGTCTATGTCAGTGTTTCCCAAGCAGGGAGCCTCCAGCTGTTGCAAAACTATAACTCCCAGCATGCCTGGACAGCCAAAGGCTGTCCGGGCATGCTGGGAGTTGTAGTTTTGCGAAAGATGGGGCCACCCTGCTTGGGAAACACTGGTCTATGTAGAGGACAGGAGCTTCTTCAGGGGTCCTGTACAGTACAGGCAATGTCCCAAACAAGTAATGGAGTCGCCCTCACCTGGTGTCCAAAAGAGCAGCTAACCCTGATACAGGTAAAATGTACAGAACATGTAATACCAGACACCAGTCAGTGCATACACTTCAGTAATACAGGGGTTTTACCAGTGAATGCCCATTTTGATTGGTTGGTTCTTCCAGCCATTGACACGTTTTACAGATCTGGACTGTCTGTAGCATTGTATGTTGAGTCTGGTTTCAACTTACGATGGTCCAGAAAAGACCATTGTATGTTGAGGCCATTGTAAGTTGAGGGATCACTGTAAATTGTAGTCATGGCTCAGAAGTGGTAAACGGCGTTTAGTGTGTGTGTTTATTACATTTTTTTAACACAGTTTTTTTTCTCCCTAAATGTACTTACACTTTTTTTTTTTTTTTGGTTACTTCTTCTACAGATCTGTGTATCCTGTGGACTCCTTCGGATTCGGTGGACTACTTCGATGACCAGCGTTTTTCTTTGCTTGATGTTAATAAAATGGTTAACGAGGGCTTGTGGGGGAGTGTTTTTTGTAATAAATTTTTTTTTAAACCTGTTGTGTTTTATTTTTCTTTACTAGACAGGCTTAGTAGTGGAAGCTGTCTTATAGACTGAGTCCATTACTAAGCCGGGCTTAGCGTTAGCCACAAAAACAGCTAGCGCTAACCCCCAATTATTACCCCGGTACCCAACACCACAGGGGTGCCGGGAAGAGCCGGTACCAACAGGCCCGGAGCGTCAAAAATGGCGCTCCTGGGCCTAGGCGGTAACAGGCTGGCGTTATTTAGGTTGGGGAGGGCCAGTAACAATGGTCCTCGCCCACCCTGGGAACGTCAGGCTGTTACTGTTTGGTTGGTATTTGGTTGAGAATAAAAATAGGGGGACCCTATGCGTTTTTTTAAATATATTTAATTATTTATTTAAAAAAAAAAAAAATCATAGTGTCCCCCCTATTTTCATTCTCAGCCAAATACCAACCAAACAGTAACAGCCTGACGTTCCCAGGGTGGGCGAGGACCATTGTTACTGGCCCTCCCCAGCCTAAATAACGCCAGCCTGTTACCGCTTAGGCCCAGGAGCGCCATTTTTGACGCTCCAGGCCTGTTGGTACCGGCTCTTCCCGGCACTCCTGTGGCGTTGGGTACCGGGGTAATAATAGGGGGTTAGCGCTAGCTGTTTTTGTGGCTAGCGCTAAGCCCAGGTTAGTAATGGACTCTGTCTATAAGACAGCTTCCACTACTAAGCCTGTCTAGTAAAGTAAGAAAAAAACACAACAGGTTTTAAAAAAATTTTATTACAAAAAACACTCCCCCACAAGCCCTCGTTAACCATTTTATTAAAATCAAACAAAGAAAAACGCTGGTCATCGAAGTAGTCCACCGAATCCGAAGGAGTCCACAGGATACATGGATGTGAAATGAGAAGAAAACAAAAAAAAAAATGGGTTAGTACATTTATTATCACCTGCTCACACATCTCCCGCCCCGCACGACTACAACTGCCAGCATGCCCTTACAGTAAGGACATGCTGGGAGTTGTAGTTGTGTGGTGCAGGAGATGTGTGGGCAAGTGACAAGCTTGTCCCCTGCCCCCAGCTGCAGGACTACAACTCCCAGCATGCCCTTACAGTAAGGTGGGGCGGAGGCCGGGCACAGTGTTTCCCAACCTGGGACTTGTAGTTTTGCAACATCTGGAGGCACCCTGGTTGGGAAACACTGTTTTAGGCCAGTGTTTCCCAACCAGGGTGCCTCCAGATGTTGCAAAACTACAAGCCCCAGCATGCCTGGACAGTCAAAGGCTGTCTAGGCATGCTGGGAGTTGTAGTTTTGCAACATCTGGAGGCAACCTGGCTGGGAAACACTGGCCTAAAACAGTGTTTCCCAACCAGGGTGCCTCCAGATGTTGCAAAACTACAAGCCCCAGCATGCCTGGACAGTCAAAGGCTGTCCAGGCATGCTGGGAGTTGTAGTCTTGCAACATCTGGAGGCACCCTGGTTGGGAAACACTGTTTTAGGCCAGTGTTTCCCAACAAGGGTGCCTCCAGCTGTTGCAAAACTACAACTACCAGCATGCCCGGACAGCCAAAGGGTGTCCAGGCATGCTGGGAGTTGTAGTCTTGCAACATTTGGAGGCACCCTGGTTGGGAAGCTTGCGCAACTTACCGGCTTCCGTAGGATCCAGCGCTGCACGACACTGCCGCGCGACGATCTCCGTCAGCGATCGTCGCTGGAGCCTCGGAAGGGTAAGTGAACTTCTTCGCCGGTCCCCTTCAGCTGTTTAGTTTTGCAACAGCTGGAGGACTACAGTTTACAGACCACACACCAGTGGTCTGCAAACTGTGGCCCTCCAGCTGTTGCAAAACTACGACACCCAGCATGCCCTGACAGCCAAAGCCTATGGCTCTCAGGGCAGGAGCCCGGGCTGACATTACAGTGCAGCCGCCCGGGCTCCTCATACGGTCTCCCCGCTACCCCCCTTGTCTCCCGCCCGGGCTCCTCATACGGCCTCCCCGCTACACCCCCCCCCCCTTGTCTCCCGCCCGGGCTCCTCATACGGCCTCCCCGCTACCCCCCCCCTTGTCTCCCGCCCGCGCCGCTCAGCTCCCGCTGCTACAAGACTACAACTCCCAGCTTGTCCTCACTGTAAGGCCATGCTGGGACTTGTAGTCTTGCAACAGCAGACAGATGGGAGTTGTGTGGCGCTGGCAGGTGAGAGGGGGGGGGATATAAATCACTGTAGTGCCCCGGTAGCGCAGTGAGGGTAGCAGGGAGAAAGTATGTCTGAGCCCGGGCGGCAGTAGCTTTTCCTGCTCCATGTTGGAGCTGGAGTAAATTTAGTCAATTTTTACGGCCGTTGCGACAGTTTATTGCGCAACTGCGACTGTCTCAGTTAATAAATTCCTGACCACTGCAAGTAAAAACTGAAAACTTGCGTAAATTAACCGGGAATTTTTTTTTTGACTTTCTAGCTCTTGCTAGGGAAAGTCGCACAATTTATAGGGTAGGCGCAATTGCGACAATTTTGCGCCAAAAATAGTCAGAAAAAAATGACTAAACCCCTTAGTAAATGCCCCCCATTGTGCTTATATTGTGTTGTAACCATATTGCCCAGTTGTTTACTTCCCAGGCATGAGAGTACAAAAGTCACAGTGCAATAGTAAGGAAAAACCAGTATTAACCCCTTCCCGCAGAATGTCATATATAAACGCCGGGTTGTGCAGTGCGTTCGCGCATCCCGGCGTTTATAAATGACATTCAGTTAACCCGGCGATGCGCAGCATAGCACGGGTTAACTGGCAGAAGTCCCGCTGTTTCCAGCAGGGGACAACTTCTGCTTCACCCCCAGGACCATCCATTGATGGTCCTGGTCAGCGATCACTGTGATTGGTCCCTGTGGACCAATCACAGTGATCTGGGGTGAAAGTTCAGATCCCCCGCACTGCCCGCCCCTGGAAGTCGGGCAGAACGGGGGACGATGGCTGCGGGGACCTGCGGCATAGGGGGGGAACATCAGGGGACCGGCGGCCTTACCTGGCGGGACCGAGGAGCAGCGGCAGGACCAGCCACGTGGACGAGCAGCGACGGGACCGGCAGGTAAGTATATGGTCCTCAGAAGCAGCAGTGAAGATCTTCACTGCTGCTTCTAGGAGTCTGAAAACTACAACTCTCAGCATGCCTAGACAGCCTTTGGCTGTCTGGACATGCTGGGAATTGTAGTTTTGCAACATCTGGAGGGCCCCAGTTTGGAGACCATTGTATAATGGTCTCCAATCTGTGCTCTTCCAGCTGTTGCAAAACTACAACTCCCAGTATGCACTGACTGTCCAGGCATGCTGGGAGTTTTAGTTCAGCAACATCTGGCTCCCAGCATGCCCTTCAGCTGTCTGGGCATGCTGGGAGTTGTAGTTTTGCAACAACTGGAGACACACTGGTTGGGAAACATTGTCTGTTTCTAACTCAGTGTTTCCTAACATGTGTGCCTCCAGCTGTTGCAAAACTATAACTCCCAGCATGCACTAACAGACCATGCATGCTGGGAGTTGTGGTTTTGCAACCACAAGGCTTTTACAGTGGGTTTCTCGCATCTTGAGATGCAGCAAATTTTGCGCCGGGAAATTCGCTGTAATCCCCCGCCCATGTGACTGTACCCTAAAAACACTACACTAACACAAAATAAAATAAAAAGTTAAAAACACTATACCCCTACACAGCCCCCCTCCCCCAATAAGAAAGTCCGGTACGCCACTGTTTCCAAAGCAGAGCCTCCAGCTGTTGAAAAACAACAACTCCCAGTATTGCCGGACAGCTGTTGACTGTCCACGCATGCTGGGAGTTTTGCAACAGCTGGAGGCACCCTGTTTGGGAATCACTGGCGTAGAATACCCCTATGTCCACCCCTATGCAAATCCCTAATTTAGGCCTCAAATGCGCACGGCGCTCTCACTTTGGAGCCCTGTCGTATTTCAAGGCAACAGTTTAGGGCGACATATGGGGTATCGCCGTACTCGGGAGAAATTGCGTTACAAGGTTTGGGGGGCTTTTTATTCTTTAACCCTTCATGAAAAGGAAATGTTGGGGTCTACACCAGAATGTTAGTGTAAAAATGTTTTATTTTTTACACTAACATGCTGATGTTGCCCTATACTTTACATTTTCACAAGAGGTAAAAGGGAAAAAAGCCCCCCAAAATTTGTAACGCAATTTCTCCCGACTACGGAGATACCCCATATGTGAGCGCAAAGTGCTCTGGGGGCGCACAACAAGGCCCAGAAGGGAGAGCGCACCATGTACATTTGAGGTGATTTGCACAGGGGTGGCTGATTGTTACAGCGGTTTTGACAAACGCAAAAAAAAAAAAAAAAAAACACATGTGACCCCATTTCGGAAACGACACCCCTCACGGAATGTAATGAGGGGTGCAGTGAGAATTTACCCCCCACAGGTGTCTGACGGATCTTTGGAACAGTGGTCCGTGAAAATGAAAACTTGTACAGCCCACTGTTCCAAAGATCTGTCAGACACCAGTGGGGGGCAAATGCTCACTGTACCCCTTGTTACGTTCCTCAAGGGGTCTAGTTTCCAAAATGGTATGCCATGTGTTTTTTTTTTTTTTTGCTGTTCTGGCACCATAGGGGCTTCCTAAATGCGACATGCCCCCCGTGCAAAATTTGCTCTCAAAAAGCAAAATATGACTCCTTCTCTTCTGAGCATTGTAGTTCGCCCCAAAGTGCACTTCAGGTCAACTTATGGGATACCTCCATACTCAGAAGAGAAGGGGTTACAAATATTGGGGGGTATTTCCTGCTATTAACCCTTGGAAAAATGTGAAATTTGGGGGGAAACACACATTTTAGTGAAAACATTTTTTTTTTTTTTTTTTACATATGCAAAAGTCGTGAAACACCTGTGGGGTATTAAGGCTCACTTTATTCCTTGTTATGTTCCTCAAGGGGTCTAGTTTCCAAAATGGTATGCCATGTGAGGGTTTTTTGCTGTTCTGGCACCATAGGGGCTTCCTAAATGCAACATGCCCCCCAAAAACCATTTCAGAAAAACGTACTCTCCAAAATTCCCTTATCGCTCTTTCCCTTCTGAGCCCTCTACTGCGCCTGCCGAACAATTTACATAGACACATGAGGTATGTCCTTACTCGAGAGAAATCGGGATACAAATATAAGTATACATTTTCTCCTTTTACCCCTTGTAAAAATTCAAAAATTGGGTCTACAAGAACATGCGCGTGTAAAAAATGAAGATTGTGAATTTTCTCCTCCACTTTGCTTCTATTCCTGTGAAACACCTAAAGAGTTAAAATGATGACTGAATGTCATTTTGAATACTTTGGGGGGGGGGGTGCAGTTTTTATAATGGGGTCTTTTGTGGGGTATTTCTAATATGAAGACCCTTCAAATCCACCTCAAACCTGAACTGGTCCCTGAAAAATAGTGAGTTTGAAAATTTTGTGAAAAATTGGAAAATTGCTGCTGAACTTTGAATCCCTCTGGTGTCTTCCAAAAGTAAAAACTCGTCACTTTTATGATGCAGACATAAAGTAGACATATTGTATATGTGAATAAATTTTTTTTTATTTGTAATATACATTTTCCTTACAAGCAGAGAGCTTCAAAGTTAGAAAAATGCAAAATTTTCAAATTTTTCATCAAATTTTAGGATTTTTCACAAGGAAAGGATGCAAGTTACCACAAAAATTTACCACCATGTTAAAGTAGAATATGTCACGAAAAAACAATCTCTGAATCAGAATGATAACTAAAAGCATTCCAGAGTTATTAATGTTTAAAGTGACAGTGGTCAGATGTGCAAAAAACGCTCTGGTTCTTAAGGCCAAAATGGGCTTGGTCCTGAAGGGGTTAAGCCAACAACCAGCTGGGCTATTGAATTTCCAAACTACAGAACTACTCTTAAAATTGTGCTAGGACCATACATCTAAGCTTCTCCTTGAAGAACAAAGACAATAAGTACTGTATAAAGGTAAGTCCTGAGTAGCCAAAGCTACCACAGAAACAAGCTCTATCATCTGCCTTTGCAAAACACATTGGACCTCAACAATTAACACAAAGAAAATAAGGGAAAAAGACTGCAACAAAGCATCAAAGTTGTAAAATGTGGGAACAGATTCCTTCTTAGAGACTGTTCTTTGGCCAGCCAGGGAAATTTATATAGTCACTTTGGCACTAAGCAATGGTTATGAAGGGACATAACCCTGTGATTCCCTCCACCAGAGACCCATAATCTTTGGGGTTTTAGGAGATAAAGAAGAAATGTGGACCTCTATATCAATAGACATTTGTATCTTTCTTTTAGTTTTAAACTTAGTCATAACCAAAATAGTTCTATGCTAAAAACAACAGGGAAACAGCAGTATTGTCTAAGTGAGTAAAATAGACACACATACCGATAAACTGAACGATACTTTTGGTACATAGAAAGGGTGAAAATTTAGTGACTGATGTGTGGCTTGTATGGGTGAAGTGACCTGGTTAAAGGAGTAGTCCAGTGGTGACTCAGTGGTGAGCAACTTATCCCCTATCCTAAGGATAGGGGATAAGTTGCAGATCGCGGGGGGTGCGACCGCTGGGGCCCCCTGCGATCTCCTGTACGGAGCCCCGACAGCCCGTGGGAAGGGGGCGTGTCGACCTCCGCACGAGGCGGCGGCCGACACGCCCCCTCAATACAACTCTATGGCAGAGCCGAAGCGCTGCCTTCGGCAATCTCCGGCTCTGCCATAGCGATGTATTGAGGGGGCGTGTCGGCCGCCGCTTCGTGCGGGGGTCGACACCCGCTATCTGGGCCGAGAGCCGGGGCCCCATACAGAGAGATCGCAGGGGGCCCCAGCGGTCGGACCCCCCGCGATCTCAAACTTATCCCCTATCCTTAGGATAGGGGATAAGTTTTTCACCACTGGACTACCCCTTTAAGTGTTCGTGATGCCAGAAGTGCTTACAACCACACTTTAAGGATGAAGCGTTTGCTGGTGCCAAGTACTGGGTAAGAAAAACCTCAGATGCCAGGTTAGAAAAATTATTTTGGAACTTTACTCCAGGAATTGCAACAGTGTTCTACAAACAGTACAGTTCAACTTTAGTGCAATTTTTGTTGAAGGATGCTATAGATAACCACAGTGGCTTCTTGGCACTTTTGGACTTGTAGTCCTCCTCGACTATCTGGTGACTTGACTGAGCTAACCTTGACTGGACTATTGTGACTGACTGGGACTTGATTGAATTAAGCTTGAATTGGCTTAGGAGCTGATAATTACCACTCTTGCAACTTCACTTTTAGAATCCAGCGTAAGGGCTTATTGCCAGGTTGGTATTGTATGAACCAAAGTTGACGAAGGCTTTCAATCACATTATCCTCTTCTTTGGTTATGGGGCCCCATCGGCTCTCTTGACACTTCTCCTCAAAGCTGACTTTTTCTGAACTTGTGGTGGACAGACTTGACTGATGGATGACCTGGTAAGCAGGATCTTGGTGAAGGTGATGTCACTCAGGAACTAGAATCTCCCAACTGGAGCTCTTAGGCCTCTTCTCATGTGGTGAGATACAGGTCACACAGCAGAGTGCCCTCCACTCACTCTCCTCTGCCACTCAAAAACTAAACTAACTCCTCCCCATCTAGTAGACCTGGGGGAGCAGGGCAGGAGGCCCTGATTGGCCAAGGTGCTCATGTGGTCCTCTATGCATCCTCCTACAGACAGAATTAATTATTTTATGCAATAATGAATCCAAAGAGATCAAATAAATCACAGTACATTAAAATCTATTATGGAACATAGATAAAACGTACACCTGAGCAGTGGGCAACTACAATTTTTTTTTTCTCGGGCAATCCTTTCTGAAGTATGAGATCGATTTTTCCCTTAAAGGTCTATAATAAGTCAAAAACTGCAACCGCCATCACGGAGGTCTTGCTGACTTTTTTTCCACTCTCAAAGACCAAAAGCAAGTTAATTTTCTTATTTGACTAGTGTCTTATACTTTACTCAGCAAAACTTTATTACTTATTCTTTAAAGCTCAAACACTTTTGTTCTGAAATAAACCCTTATTTTTCCTCTGGCTAGGCTTTAAGGTATTGATTTTTTATTAGGATCATTAAGAACCAGTCAATGTTTAACCTAATAATTGATTAAAACAGCCGACCCTTTGAACAGTCCAGTTCTGAGCAGTTTCTAGGTTAGACAAGCACAACAAAAAGTACGAAACGTACATACAGACATAAACCAGAAGAAAATATATCGCAATTTATATAAAACTACTGTATAACAGTTTTGTCTCATCTGAGTGGGTTTACAGACCTTAAACAATAAAATAATTAATGACAGATATTGGAGTACAAACTACTGAATATAATTCAAAAACCTACTTGTCAGGTAGGAGGTAATTCTGAAATATCTACCTTTCACATTTATGAAAGATGGATCTCTCAGAGATTGGTGGATACACAGTGAGATTGTAAATTCAACAGGAACATAGCTTTATCATAAGTGGGAACCTATAAATGTTGTGAGTGTAGTGCATGCCTGTCAACAATCAAAAGATTTTGTGAAATAATCCGCAGGAAACATATAACATGAGACATTTTCCACATAGATGGCAGTATAATGTAATACCCCCCTCCCCCAAGGAGTTAACTAGCACTGCTCAGAAACGCTAATTAACTCCTTGGCTGGCTGGCTAGCAACTTTATTATTTAATTAAGTGTGTGTAGTAGCAAACTGGAATACATTTCAAATTTCACTGAATATATTTTTTTACATATTTTTTTCAGCAGTCAACAGTAATTTATTCCTATAAATGAATAAGAAAATTATTGAACCAAAGCTGCTTGTCCCATTTTATGGCAGTAACCGTTCAAGGACAAGATAAAATACTGTTTTCGATTTGTCATAATAATGACTGAAAAGCCTTAAGGGTCACTATTATTTTTCACTTTTCCTCCTTAAGAAAATCTCTATGAGGCATGAGATACTTCACACAAAATCCACACATGCATATTCCCTCCAGATGCATTGATATTCCATTAGATTGGTTAGAAAGAAGTAAAACCAGAGGCATCACAAGCACATAAAATACTTAAAGGGGTTTTCAGACCTCATTATTTTTTTTTTTTTTTTAAAGCTCCATACAAATGTCAATGTTTAATCATTGCAGCTGAGCATTGGTCACTGCGGTGATCTCAGTGGTGTCAACATGTTATTGCTATTCTGGCCTTATACATCTTATCCCCTATACAAAGGATATGGGATAAGATGTATGATCGCAGGGGTCCCGTAGCTGGGACCACCACAATCTCGGTGAGCCCCCTGCATTCTGTGAATGAGGTCCCATATAAGTTTATTGGAATTTCAGCAACAAGTTAGTCTTGGGGGCAATTCTTGGACTACAAGATAGCCTCTGAAGATCAAATGTATCCTGCCGCCGGAGCCAAGGGACACTAACGCTGTAAGAATCCATTTTACCTCATTGTTTCTCTGTTCGGCCTTTTAGTCTCTTTTGGATTTCTTTCTATTTGGACAGTGTGGCCAGTATCCAGTTTTTGTTTGTCTTCGGGAAAACTTTATCATTGATTGTGTGGCTAAGGATGCATTCACACCATGTTTTTGCAATACAGCTCCCACATCAGGTTTATGATGAAAAATGGATTCGTCAAAACCTGACTAAACTGTATCAAAATGTGTGTACACATTTTAACCCGTATACAGTTAAAAACCGTATACGGTTTAAAAAAAGATGTCCGCTTGCATCGATTTTTTTAAGAAAAAAACGTAGACTGTTTTAACTTTTCACTCCATTATGAATAAAGTTTAACTTGTTTGATTGAAACTCAAAGAAAAAACTGTGCAAAGTCAAAAACCGTATGGTGCAAACCGGATTCCCATGTTTAAAAAAAAAATTAAAAGTATACGGTTTAATACAGTTTTTCATCTGGTCCAAAAACCGTGGTGGCTTATGGTTTTGAATACGGGGAAAAAACGGACAACACTGTACAGGATGCAAAACAGACACCAAATGCAAACCATAAGCTGTACTGGGGGTCAGAAAACGATTGGTGGGGGAGGTAAGTGACAGTTTGTTGTATTACTGCATCTGGGGCCCTTTAAAACTATGTTATTTAGAAAATAACCCTTTTTTCACTTAAGAAGACAAAAATTTGCTTTGTCCAATTTGTAGTATGGGCTGTTATTGGATTACTCATACATTTTCAATCTTTGTGGCAAAAGATATAGTTTAACATTGTAGCTTAAATGGGCATGTCATGAAATAAAAAAAATTTATATGTTGTAGTACTTAAGTACTACAACATATCTCTAATATAGTTTGATTAAAAAAAGGGATTTTAAACCAGTTTAAAATAACTTTTAAATTCGGCCACTAGGGGTCGCCCTCTTAGTGGCCGAATGCATTCGGCAGTGACGTCACTACAGAATTTCGTCTCATTTGAGCCTGGCAAATGAGTCGAAATTCCAGTCACTGCGGTGCTCGCTCCCGCCTGTCAATCAAACAGGCGAGAGTGAGCACAGTGAAATCCAGGGCTGCGCATTGGCTCCCTGGACACACACACTGGCCGCCTCCCTGCTGCATATTCTCCCTGCAGCAGGGAGGCACATGGCTCTTACCTCTCCTGTGGGGATACGCCGCCTCCTCACAGCTGTGTCCTGTCATTACCGGGGGGAGCACGTTATACGGAGAGCAGGGTGCCATTTACAAGAGGGCCCATCACACACTGAGCAACAAGCGTGTGCCCGGCTTCCTGTCATGCTCCTACACTCTGGTAACTCTCTCTATGGTTCTGGAGGACTTTCAATCCTCCAGAAACATAGAGCCAGTTTCCAGAGTGTACGGGCATGACAGGAAGCCGGGCACATGCTTGTTGCTTGCTACAGACCCCCGCTCATGGTCCGGCACAGGTGAGGGGGGGGCGATATTGGTCCGGGGCTTGGTGTCTTCCAACACAGGGTGCCTCCAATTGTTTCACCACTACAACTCCCAGCATGCCCTGACAGCAAATAGATGTCAGGGCATGCTGGGAGTTGTAGTGGTGAAACAGCTGGAGGCACCCTGTCAGGAGAACTAAGGGCGGAAGTCGGCCCCCAGCAGGCATCAGTGACGTGGTGCCTGCTGGGGAAGTCTGCCTGGTAGTGAGCACACTACCAGGCAGACAAAATGCCATTTTTAAGATAAAAAAAAAATAAAGGCAGGGAGGGGGTTAGGGATAGATGGGCAATAGGCAAGGACAGAAAAAAAAAAAAGAGAATGGTAGGAGCTACCCTTTAAGAAAAATTTGCAAACCACTGCAAATGTAACATAGAAAATAACCTATAGTTAAGCACTTTGAAGAAATAATGCGCCGAAGTTCAGCACAAAAAAATGTGAAAAGGGATGATAAATTCCCCCCTATCCTTTGCCTGCCTGCATCATTTTTGTACGTTTGTTGTCTAATGCTTATTTTCCTTGTATGTGCATTATTTACATGCATCAAACATGTTTCTGAGAAATACACTTCCTATTATTCACCATCATCCTAAGGAAGAGGTAGGTATTCACTCTTTCTGCAAGTTCCCGCTCCTGTCTGATACAATCACCCACTCTGATTGGCTGCTCCATTGTTCCTGCTGGTATTGCTACTCTTCCTCTGCTGCATTATTTTGGTGAACATCTGTCTATAGTTCTGACTGATACACGCTTGTGTATATTTTCTTTTGTGACTATTGGTATGTCTTTTATTCTGCTCTGATTTCAAGTCCTGGGGGGCAACTGAGTATGGGGACCAATTGTTCCGATTGTGGGAAGGGGACTGCTGTATGTCAAGATTAGTTCTGCTGCCTAGCAATCTGCTAGTATCATTACAACTGGAGGGGCATCAGGAGACCATCGGCATGGGAGCCACAGGGAAATAGTAAGATAAGCATTACTCCTTTTGTTAAATTATGTTGTCAGTTTATAAACTCCATTACATTTGGAGAACTGTGTACTGGCAGCATTATTTTAAAAAGTTAAAGCTGAAAACAGTAGATAACTATGTAATAACCATTTTTTGTGTTTTTGTGTCTTTATGTCCTGGGGTCTGTTCACACATTAGTTTTTATGTCTAAGCAGTTTCTGTTCTAATTCTTCCTGTGCTTGGTAGAATTAAGGTTCGGGACAGCTTAGGGCTCACTCTCCCTGTCCACCCCCCGGTCATGACAAACTAATTCTTTATTGAACCTCTGCTTTACTTTTGATACCTAATTTCTTTTTTCATTTGCCCTACACTTTAGGGAAGTTAGCTCTAATGCTGATCATGTACAGCAAAAACATTTTCCAATTCTTTTCTCTATGCAGGGGAGTTCTAAAATCTAGTGTGTACATGTCTCAATTAATTTGCTCACTTTCACAAAAGTAGTCACTGAACCATTTGTAGTTTAAGCTGCAGAGCTGCAGGCTTTTAATAGAAGTAACAAGAGCTGACACTCCCTCTGAACTATTGTACAATTCAGGGTCATTCAGGGTAAGGTTTCATTGGACATTTTAGGATATTAGAAAAAGCACCTACAGAAGATTGCATTGTCAAGAAACACCAGTCACATGGCTTTAGCATTGCCATCAATAGGGTTTTAGCGGATTTCAATTCTGTTTGTACCAAAGAGAATGCTATATTTATTAACAAAGTAATAAATACAGTCCATAAAGCAGTGCGATGTGGACAAAGTAAATAATCACTGCAAATGGTACATATTAGTTTACAAAGAAACTCCAATAAACTCATAGTTTTCTATGTTAATTTTTATATGTTAACATAATTTCTAAATTACTACTATCTGGTAGATGTAGGAATAATAGATTATCTAGCATAATACCCTGCCGTCCATTGCTTACCAACAGCTGGGAAGTTTAGTGGGTGACAACTACACATCTTCATAGCTCTCTGTTGTTATTATTGAATTTTCTCCAGTCTACTTCATATTTCCAGAAGGGTTATGTAAGGCTATCTCTTAATATTTTTCCCCTTAATTGTGTAAATATAATAGAGGATGTGCCACTTTAAGAAAATAAATATTATTGGTGATTTCCATTATGTTGTGCTTTTATTTTAGCATCTGTTGCGGTTGTGCGCTGAGATCCAGCTTGATATATCAGTGAATACCCGTGAATGAGGAAGTTGTCTGGGCCCGTTATGTCACACTGCCACTCAGAATATGACAGGCCAAGGCGGGACATGACTGTGATGATAAACATAGCGCAGCGTGACACATCAGGCCCCAGAATGTGGAAGAAGACCGTAAAATATCACTCCCAACTGCCCTCTACTCCCTGAACATGGCAGGCCGCTGAAAATGGGTTCGCGAGACAGGGGACCCTGCAGAGATTCAGCTTTACAAGATCCGAGCGCGGGACCCAAGATGGTGCCATGCCCGGCACTCTAGAGTCTCCTTCCTGCTCACGTGGCAGCGCTCATTTATCTGCTCCTCAGAAGCCCAGAGCCCAGCTCTGACCCGGAGCTGTTCGGGACTGCCTCCGGACCTCCATCTCCTGCAGCCCTGTCCGCTCATACCTCACCTTCCGCCCGCAGCACAGAGGATATCAGAGCGCTGCATGCCGGCTACTCGAGATCTCCTGCTCAGGCCGCAGTCACGCCTCCATCTTCTCTATATAATAGCCCGGCCAAGCAACGTCCTAGACTCTCCTCGACTCCTGTTGACTTTTTTCTTTATTCCTTGTACTTTGTCTCTTTGCTCTTCCATTTCTTTCTTTGTCAATCACTCTTCTTAACTTGTCTACTCATGGTGTCAATTCAGAGGGGATGCGTGCTGGCTGGGAGGCACGTCTTCTCACACTGATTTCATTTCCTCCTACTGTCTTTATCTTCCTTACTCTCATATGTCATGGTGGTTAAGTTCGTGAGTATCAATGCAAATGGTCTAAACTCTTCCCATAAGAGGTTGCATTTGTGGAATGAAGCTCGCTCTCTTAGTTGTGATGTATTGTTTGCACAAGAAACTCATCTCCTACATAAGGATGCACATAGGATCAGACACCCCTCTTACTCACACATATATCATTCCCATTTCACATCCAAATCCAAGGGCACCTTAAAGGGGTACTCCACTGGAAAAGTTTATTTATTTATTTTTTTTAAATCAACTGGTGCCAGAAAGTTAAACAGATTTGTAAATTACTTCAATTAAAAAATTGTAATCCTTCCATTACTTATCAGCTGCTGTTATGATTCACAGGAAGTTCTTTTCTGTTTGAATTTCCTTTCTGACCACAGTGCTCTCTGCTGACACCTCTGTCCATTTTAGGAACTGTCCGGAGCAGGATTGGTTTTCTATGGGGATTTGCTCCTACTCTGGGCGGTTCCTAAAATGGACAGAGGTGTCAGCAGAGAGCACTGTGGTCAGGCAGAAAGGAAATTCAAAAAGAAAAGAACTTCCTGTGGATCATACAGCAGCTAAGTACTGGAAGGATTAAGATTTTTTAATAGAAGTAATTTACAAATCTGTTTAACTTTCAGGCACAAGTTAATTATTACTATTTTTTTAAATCATGTTTTCCAGTGGAGTACCCCTTTAATAGCTATTAATAACTCAGTATCCTTTGCCCTCCATGAAGCTGTTTCTGACCCCAATGGTTGCTTCATGATATTATGTTGCACATTAAACTCGATCCCCCTAACATTAATTTCTGTCTATGCCCCAAACCGTAGTCAACATTGTTTTCTCAACAAGGTCATAACTAAAGCTTGTAGCCGTAACTGGGGTTCTCTGGATATTGGAGGTGAATTCAATCTAGTGACCCTTTGCTTGACTCCTCGGCCCCACTCCGCTCACAATCCATGTCATTGTCAGATTGGGCATGGAAACATGAAGTATATGACTCCTGGCCATGGTGTGGAAAGGGATTATACTTATTTCTCCCCAATTCATTACACATGCTCCCGGCTGGACATGCTACTGGTCGATAACAGTCTGCTGACAACCTTAGCTGACACATCAATTGAAACTATCACGTGGTCTGACCACTCGTCTACTACCCTCACCCTGCAAGACATTATCTTCATCTTCCGCTTAAATGTGGCGTCTTAGCCCCTTTCTCATGTCCCACTGGGAGCATTCACAAACACTACAATCTGAGATTGCTGAATATTTTTCACTCAATAGGGGATCAGTTACTAGTTCTATATCCTTATTAAACTGTCATAAGGCTGTCGCTAGAGGTCTTTGTATTAAGTATAGCTCTATCCTTACAAAATTGAGAGACCAACAATTTACATCTCTTCTTACTCAACTACAGGATGCTGAGAGGTTGCATAGGGAAATTCCATCTTCCCAAACTGCTACTGCCCTCCGTGCCCTCCGGTCAGACCTGCTCCTGCACATGCTCTCCTCCTATGAGAAAGCTTACAGGAAGACCCAGGCGAGATACTATGCACAAGACTATAAGGCAGGTAAACTGCTAGCACACAAATTGAGGGCCCGACATCTCAAGACACACATACCTGTGCTTATACATCCGACTTCAGGAGCTAAATTACTCACGCCTGCGAATATTGCCAAAGGCTTAATGCCTTTTATGCTCCCCGATAGGTCCATAGACTCTCTTCTGAATCACTCAGACATAGTACACCAATATTTAGAGAAGCTTCAATTGCCCTCACTCACTCAACAACAAACTCTAGATCTGAGTGTCCCTATCTCTCTGCAAGAAGTCCAAAACGTTGTCTCCAACTTGCCAACCAACAAGGCACCTGGGCCAGATGGGTTTACCAGCATTTATTATAAATCTTTCTCTCCCCTATTGTCTCCACACTTACTTGCTTTCTGTAATGAGGCGTAGTGTTGAGCGGCATAGGCCATATTCGAATTCGCGAATATATGGACGAATATTCGTCATATAATCGCGAATATTCGCATATTCGTTATATTCTCGTTTATTTTCGCATATGCGAAAATTCGCGTATGCGAAAATTAACATATGTGAATATTAACATATGCAAAATTAGCATACGCGAAGATTCGCATGTGCGAAAATTAGCATATGCTCATTTTCGCATATGCGAATTTTCGCACGCCAGTCTCACACAGTAGTATTAGAGCCTTCTTTACACCACACAAGCTGGAAGCAGAGAGGGATGATCACTGTGATGTGTACTGTGAAAAAAAAACCAAAAAAAAAAACGAATATTCGTAATTACGAATATATAGCGCTATATTCGCGAAATTCGCGAATTCGCGAATATGCGATATTCGCGAATAATATTCGAATTGCGAATATTCGTGAGCAACACTAATGAGGCGATGGTTACTGGCATCCCCCCTAAGGAGAACCCGCAAGCACTGTTCACGACTATTCCCAAACCAGGGAAGCCCATGGATATCCCACAAAATTATCATCCAATCTCTCTATTAAATCAGGATTTAAAAATACATTCAAAAATTATAGCCCTTAGGTTAGCCCCTGTTTTATCTGACCTAATAAGTTCTGATCAATCAGTTTTTTTGGCAAGACGTCAGACAGCAGATAACACTCCCCACCTCCTGAGTGTTTTCCATTACATAGAGAATACTCACACTCCTGCGCTGGTGCTCGCCTTGGATGCCAAGAAGCCGTTTGACCTGCTCCGCTGGTCGTTCGCCTTCTCGGTCCTTCGCACTATGGGCTTCTCTGGCCCGATATTGTCTGCCATAACGGCACTTTATACCTCCCCTTCAGCTAGGGTCCTTGTTAACGGAGCGGTGTCAAGCAAATTCCCTATATCTCTTGGGTCCCAACAGGGCTGCCCCCTTTCCCCCCTAATATACATTCTCTCTATTGAGCCGCTTGCTCAAGCAATTAGATTGGATGAAGGGGTTAGAGATGTGGGTATAAGAGATAGCAATCACATCATCTCGCTTTACGCGGATGATGTCATATTAATGCTGACTGACCCAGTGAATTCACTGGCAACAGTGATGGATCTTGTCACTCAGTTTGGTCATCTTTCATATTATTCTCTGAACACATCTAAAACCCAAGCCCTGCCACTAAACCTGCCCCAACACATGGTGACCTATCTCAAACAACAATATGCGTTTGATTGGAGAGATCGCAACATAAATTACCATATTTTAAATTTTTAGCCTAAAGTCTACCTGCGTGTTATACGCCGATAAGCCGCTGCAGTTCAATGATTTAAAGCGGGCGCTTTAAATCAATGAACTGCAGCGGCTTTGCAGGTGCAGAGACTCCCACCTCTGCCGGCTTCTCTGCCCCTGCCTGTCCTGGGGTCTAGAGCCCTGCTGTCGGCCCTTCTCTCCCCCTGGCTTTCGGTGCTGCTGCCCGTTCTCTCCCCCTGACTATCGGTGCCGGCAGGGGAGAGAGAAGGGGAAGCAGCACCTATTGCCGGCGCCGCTGCCCCGTTCCCTCCCCCATCCCCGGTTGTATTATTACCTGTTGCCGGGGTCGGTTCCGCGCTGCTTCAGGCCTCCGGTGTGCGTCCCCTGCGTTGTTGCTATGCGCTGCGAGATGTAATGACGTCACTCGTCATTGCGCCGCGCCGTGCAGTGCATAGCAACGACGCATGGGACTCACACCGGAGGCCTGAAGCAGTGTGGACCCGACCCCGGCAACAGGTAATTATACAACTGGGGATGGGGGAGGCAATGGGGCAGCGGCGCCAGCAATGGTTGCCGCTGCCCCTTCTCTCCCCCTGGCTATCAGCGCCGCTGCCCCATTGCCGGCGCCGCTTTTCTCCCCCTCCGGCAATGGGGCGCCAGCACCGATAGTCAGGGGGAGAGAACGGGCAGCAACACCGATAGCCAGGGGGAGAGAAGGGCCGGCAGCAGGGCTCTAGACCCCAGGAAAGGCAGGGGGAGAGAAGCGGGGAGCGACAGCCCCTCTCCCCTTGCCTTTCCTGGGGGCGTATCGGGGTATACGCAGGCACATACACGCACCCTCATTTTACCAAGGATATTTGGGTAAAAAACTTTTTTTACCCAAATGACCTTGGTAAAATGAGGGTGCGTGTTATAGGCCGGTGCGTGGTATACCCCGATGAATACGGTACCTGGGCGTTCATCTATCTTATACTCATGCCTCCCTCTATCATTTTAATTATGATCCATTATTGCAGCAGCTTAAACGAGATACTACACAGCTCTCTAAGACAGACAAGTCATGGGTAGGCCGCATTGCAGTGTTTAAGATGTTCCTACTCCCCAAATTACTCTTCATGTTTCGGTCTCTCCCAATTTCCCTCCCTGACTCCTTTTTTTGTGCAGAGCAAAAAATACTCACAGACTTTGTGTGGTTTGGTAAACCCCCTAGACTCTCCAACTCAATCTTGATTAGATCGAATGATGCCGGCAGACTCAACAATCCAGACATCAAGAGTTATTATCTAGCGACTTTAATATCCCTTCTAAAAAATTTGTGGTCCCCCCCCCCCGATTCCCCTTGGGTGAAGCTGAAACACATTTCTGTTATTCCCCTGACATTGCAGGAGCTTATGCTATTGCCACAGTGGAAGCTTCCCGATCCACATTTGTCTCACCCTCTGGTCAGAGCCTCATACCATGCATGGAAGTATTACTTGTCTTCTCATATACCCAGAGGCCTTACCATCCTGCAAGACATGCCTCTATCCCTGATACAAACACAAATTCCAAATTTGGATCTTCGAGGTTGGATGATCAGTGGCATCACACTCTCCAAACATATCCTCGATTTGCATGGTGTCAGACCCTTTTCAGAGCTGAGAGCCGAATACCTCCTTCCTAACAGGGACTTTATATATTTACAAGTTAGACATTTCTTCCAGGCTTTATTGCCATCCACACTGGGGATAGACAGGTATACATTTCACTACCTTTTGTCATCTCAGAAGGGTTTGAAACCGATATACATTGCACTCACTAACTCAGATGACTGCAAGAAAACCTTACCTCCTTATAACTTGGGAGAAGGATCTTAATTTTATGGCAGAATAGAAGGAATGGCGAAACACGTTCAGGAACATTAGGAAAGCCTTCCAATGTGCGACACATTTGGAATCGGATTACAAATCTCTACTCCGATGGTACTTCTCCGCTGACAGACTATCTCGCATGTACCCTGGGTCTTCCGATAGATGCTGGCGTGGGTGTGGCAGGAGAGGCAACTTGCCCCACATTCTTTGGTATTGCCCTTTGATTGCCTCCTATTGGACTGCAGTCAAGAAGTTACTCAACTCTCTTTTCCACAGCACAATTGACTGGTCGCCTCAATCTATGCTACTTTTCCTAGATCTGTCACACATTCCCCCTGCACATAGAGATTTGTTCTACATAGCAAGCATTATAGCTAAAATATTGCTAACTAGACACTGGAAATTATCGATGATACCCTCTATTGACTTAATTCTCAGTAAAATCCATACTACAAATGCCTTTGAACAGATCATAGCCAGAGGTTCGGGTCACATGCTCAAGTTCTCCACTAAATGGCAACTTTGGGAACAATTCTTTTACTTTGTGCCTCTATGACTGTATGATTCCACCTCTGCATCTCTATAGATGACATTATTAACGTCATATCCACCATCACTGACTTCTCTGCCGAATTGGCGCTGACTGCATCACATTGACCCCACTACTGACCTCCACTGACTCTGCAGTGTTACTACTCCACTTCTTCATTAGGATGACACCAACACTCTTATGCTATGATACCATCCTCATCTGGGTCGAGTTATTGGAAGCGGACGGACGCTTGGTGATCACAACCCCGAGTGACATTTTGCCTTGTATAATTTATGGTTACAAGGAACCCTGTTCCACTTGGTTGAGATGCCTGTAAGATATCTGTTATTCTACTTTTGTTTACAATGTTTATTTCCCACAGGATGATTTACCAGAAGCACGGACTCCTGCAGTGTGTTAATGCAACTTTATACTGTACAAGTGTATGTAATTCCTGTGCTTATCTGTTGTAACCGTGTCTACTCATTTCCTGTGTTTAACTATCTTCCTAAAAACTATTGAAAGTAAAAAGTCACTCAAAAGTCACAGTTGTGATTTTTTTAAAATTGCTGTCAAAGGCAAGTTTGCAAACCAGGTCTAACCTGACTTACACTTGCGACTTTTGAAGGGGTTTTGTAACTTTTATTTGCTTACGTGCGACTTTCGCAATGATAAATTCTCGACCACTGCAAAGTCGCAGAAAAAGTTGCTTAAGCACACGTGCAAATTTTTGTGTGACTTCTATAAGCAAAAAAAAGTGTTAAATCCCTTGATAAATGTCCCCCTAGTTAACCACAATCTTCCTTGCAGGTTTTTGTAATGCTGCAGATCCATTGCAAAGCAACACCCACATCTGATCCCCCATTCCAGGACATCTTTTGTTTCATTGCCTAGTTCTCATACTCATGCCCGTTCTAGGCATTTTTAGACTGTAGACAAGGTCTATTCATGGGCGCTCTCGTCTTCAGTCATACAGCAAACTGTGGTGCTCTTTATGCTCGTATACCTTTATATTATAGCCAGCAGTAAATTTTGCAGAAATGTGTTCAATTTGTGGGATCACAATAGAGCTCACCTGAGTCACCCACACATATCACCCTTGGGCACCCATGGACTTTTTCCCTTGTTCGCTTGTTGTCCTTCCTTGGACCACTTCTGATCGGTACTAACCACTGCAAACTGGAAACACATCCTTAAAGGGGTACTGCGATGGTAAACATTTTTTTTTTTATCAAATGGTGCCAGAAAGTTAAACAGATATGAAAATTAGTCTTTATCCTTCCAGCTGCTGTATGCTCCACAGGAAGTTGTATTTCTTTCTAGAAATCGTTGCCGGTTAGCTCAGTGTACTGTTCAGGACAGCCGTGGTGAAATTGTGGCATCCCGAACCGCTGAGAGGACAGCGGGAGGCTTCTTATTGCATTGATTGCATTGATAACACTGATCAATGCAATGCTATGGCTTTGCATTGATCAGTGTCTGCAATCAAGGTATTGCATGTCATAGTCCCCTATTGGGGCTGTAACATTGCAAAAAAAAAAAAGTGTGAAAAAATAGTTAATGAATGTGATTTAACCCCTTCCCTAATAAAAGTTTGAATCATCCCCCTAAAAAAAATTTATATAAAAATAAAAAATAAACATATGTGGTATCGCCACGTGCATAAATGTCCGAACTATGAAAATATAATGTTAATTAAACCCCACGGTTAATGGCGTACACATAAAAAAAAATCCAAAGTCCAAAATTGCGTATTTTTGGTCACTTTGTATGCCCTAAAAAATGTATAAAAGGCGATAAAAACAGTCCCATCAAAACGTAAATGGTACCGATAAAAACCTCAGATCATGGCACAAAAAATTAGCCCCATATATCAGAAGATGACAATTTTACACATACTATTTTTGGTGCATGTAGTTATAATTTTTTTAAAGTAGTAAATTAAAATAAAACCTATATAAATTAGCTATCCTTGTAACCGTATGGACCTACAGAATAAAGATATTGGCCCTCATTTACTTAGAAAATCGGGTTGTATGTCTATGTTGCTTTCTTACCCGATTGCTCTTTTCCCCTGGTATTTATTATTATTATTATTATTATTATTATTATTATTATGTCGCATCCTGTTTGTAGCACGTGCATTTTTTTGGCTTGGTTTCCAACTTCTCTGAGTTGTCGGGAAAAAATCCACAACAATTCAACAAATTTGGGTTGGAAAGCTTTATAAATACGTGGGAAAGCTCAGAAATGTCGGGTTACACCCCTTGCTGCCTCGTGTCGCAGACTGGCGCACGATGTCTGCGACATGTCGCAGACAAAGATGTGACAAAAAAACCCGACAAAACAAGTCAGGTTTAGAATAGTAAATGAGGGCCATTGTGTCATTTTTAACGAAACTGCATATTGTGTACTGCATTGAATCCAAAGTCCCCAAAACTTACAAAATGCCTTTTTTTTTTTTTTTTTTGCCCCACAAATATATTTTTTCTGGTTCCGCCCTACATTTTGTGGTGAAATGATTGATGTAATTATAAAGCACAATTGGTGACACAAAAAATTAGCCCTCATATGGGTCTTTAGGTGAAAAATTTTAAGTGTTATGATTTTTAGAAGGTAATGAGGAAAAAACGAAAATGCAAAAACTGAAAAACCCTGCGGTTAAAGGGGTACTCCGGTGGAAATGTTTTTTTAATCAACTGGTGACAGAAAGTTAAACAGATTTGTAAACTACTTCTATTTAAAAGTATTAATTATTTCAGTACTTACCAGCTGTTGTACACTACAGGGGAAGTTTTTTATTTATTTATTTTTTTTCTGTCTGACCACAGTGCTCTCTGCTGACACCTCTGTCCATGTCAGGAACTGTCCAGAGCAGGATAGGTTTGCTATGGTGATTTTCTCCTACTCTGGACAGTTCCTGAAATGGACAGATGTGTCAGCAGAGAGCACTGTGGTCAGACAGAAAATAAATTCAAAAAGAAAAGAACTTCCTGTGGTACATACGGCAGCTGATAAGTACTAGAAACATTGAGATTTTTAAATAGAAGTAACTTACAAATCTGTTTAACTTTCTGGCCCCAGTTGATTAAAAACAGAAATTGTTTTCCACTGGAGTATCCCTTTAAAACTTGTTGTTTTCAACATGTAGCTTACAGTCTTCTAGCATCAAATTTGGGCCTTGTCAACAACACTCGATTTGGGCCTTGTCAACAACACTCGATTAAACTTGGTCATCACTTTTGCTTTCCCATCAACTTCAAGAACTGATGTACACTTAATGCTGAATAAACCTCACTGCTTGGCAGGTGTCACTGTAGCAAAAAAAACAAAACAAAAAAAAACTGTGTTGATCAGTTTACCAGTTTACGTGTTTTAATGTTATGGCTGATTTTTTATATATATATATATATATATATATATATATATATATATATATATATATATATATATTAGTCCCACTAGACCTTTAGTGCAAATAACGCTGTGTATTCACCTCATAGCGGGTCTGGGCATAATAATTACCTCCTATCACTGGGAGGGCTCTATATATCTAAATTTTATACCAATGAAAAAAATAGAGCTGAAGCAATCTCCAAAAAAATACCAAACTTTATTGTACATTATAGAAAGAATTTTTAAACATGAGGTATAACTCACAATGGCACACCAATAAAAACTTACAGTGGAGTACAGACCATATTAAATGCAAGTGCTGGTATTGTATTATTGCACATGAACCATATAGAATTCTTGTTATTGTCTGTTTCACAATGTTTTATTGGGTTTTATAAACATAAGAAATATAACATATAACATATTATGACATCATGTGTGTCAGAGTTTACATATGAACATGCATAATATCTTTGAATCGGTGGAGCATAGTCGTTCATCCAGACATTGTTACACATATTCACAAATGGATCTATCAGGTCCAAAGGGACCTTAATTGAAATTTGAGAGCCATACAATAACAATAGAAAAGAAATTAAAACAGTGAAACAAGAAAGTAACGAAACTGACTACTTAGTATCTCTAGGGGGGCTAAACCTCCCATCTATAATGACCTTTCCGCAGCCAGAACTGCTCTGTGTGCATGTATTATGCCCACACTGACTGATGTTAAACAATCACAGAATCATATTCACTCACCCATGATATATAAGCGTCTGCACACCACCGGACCCCTACAGTGTTACACTTTCCCCTTTGGACCAACAGCATTTCGTAGAGACAATTTCGTAGAGACAATACCTTTTTTATTGGACTAACAGCATTTTGTAGAGACAAGCTTTCGGGATTCCTCCCTTTATCAAGTCCAAAGCAAATCTAAGCTCACAAGCAGAAGACACAGGTTACATCTCACAATGGCTTTGATAAAGGGAGGAATCCCGAAAGCTTGTCTCTACAAAATGCTGTTAGTCCAATAAAAAAGGTATTACAAGATACTGCCACAATTTTTGATTTGCATCTGCATCACTGGACTAATACGGCTACTCAAATTTACTATATATATATATATATATATATATATATATATATATATATATATATATATATATATATGTAGTGGATTTGAGTGGCCGTGTTGGTCTGGTGGTGCAGATGCAGATTGGGAGATGTTGCAGTGTCTTGTAGTGTAGTTTTTATTGGACTGACAGAATTTTGTAGAGACAAGCTTTCGGGATTCCTTACAATCAGGATACTGAGAGGGAACTTCAAAGCACACAAGAGAGAAAGACATTTGAAGCCAAAATGATACTGTTTCTTTGACTCGAAAAACAGGGAACTCAATGTTCATTTGAGCTTTTTATCTCATTATCAAAATTTCTTATAACCTGTGCTATATACTGGATTCTCTTTTGCATCTCACTTTGTCCTGCTTAATTACATTCTCTCCCCTGCTCCCCCCTCCCTCCCCCTTTTTCTCATCCTTATTTATGTAGCCTATGAGGGACATTTATCAATGTTTGCTTATGTATTCTTTTTTTTAGTAATTTTTTCCTTACTTTTTTTTTGCTTATGTGTGACTTATTTATCAACTGGTTTCAGCCTGTTGATAATTTTCTTTCACGTAAGCAATTTTTCCTTTTTTACTTTGGTAGTATCTTTTTCTGCTCCATGTTTGAGCTGGAGTAAATTTAGTCAATTTTTGACCCTGTTGCGACTTTTTTTTGCGCAGTTGCGACTGTCGCAGTTAATAAATACCTGACTACCCGTAGTCTATTTTAAAATTATTACTACGTAGTTAATTTTTTGAAAACTTGCTTTTCTCGCTTTCTAGTCAAAATGTTGCACGAAAAATCGCGTAGTCACAGTTGCGACAATTTTGCGACAATTATAATAAATGTCCATATATGTTCCCATAACAGATGTGGAGAATTCAAACTAAGATGGGCCATAAATTGTCCTATTGTCTTAACCCCTGCATATTTGTGAGATGTAACCTGTGTCTTCTGCTTGTGAGCTTAGATTTGCTTTGGACTTGATAAAGGGAGGAATCCCAAAAGCTTGTCTCTACAAAATTCTGTTAGTCCAATAAAAAAGGTATGACAAGATACTGCAACATTTTTTGATTTGCATATATATATATATATATATATATATATATATATTCTATTTACAAAAAATAATAAGACAAAACATGCGGACACATTACCTCGAAAGGAGGGAATACAACATTTACCCCGTTACAAAGTAGCTTAAGTGAGAAGTACTTTACTGGTTAATAGCAAAAAGCTCACATCCATTCAGCTTTCTTCTCTTGCTATGACCCATAACCAGACAATGCAGTGTCACACTTGCTGAGCTAGATAGGACATTCAGATGTCCTACATATGTCACCTACTCTGCGCATGATTCAACATAGTCTGGAGCAAACCAACAGCAATTCATAAATTACTTATACTGCATATTAACCATGGTTATAAATAAGCAATAAGCTGATGTGTAATGCTGATTTACTGCAGAACTAAAAGAATACTATGCAAGGTCAGGCGCAATGAACAATCCCCTCCAATGGTTCTATTTCTCTTTGAATAACCACATTGAGAGTCCTGGGAGATTTGGAAAGAATATATATTGTAGCATACACATACAAGATAATTGTCATACTGAGTCTATAGCTTGTAAACAGAGATCTTAATTATTATCTCTCTTTTGTGATAGGGCTCAGTACCAACAAAGGGACATTTTTATCCTTACAGTATCCTAGCAACTATATTCTGGTCGCATATGAAATAATTACTAATCACAGGTCTTGTCATTTTTATCAGGGGACAGGTCACCTCTTAGATAAGCTCTTCACATTACACAGATAAAGCATTTTTTTCTCGAGAAATTAATTTCTATTTTCTATGAATAATGAACAACTGAAGCAATGAGAACAGTATCATAAAGGCAAGCTTGACGCTAATTCAGAATATTTATGCTAGGGCATACAAATTATTTCTGATACATTTTATTCTCTTGATGTTTTCTGACAAATAAATTTGAACTACGTGGGAAGCAATCCATAAGTATAAATATTTACTTCTGATAAATTATAAATGTTGTATTTTTTTGAATGTCAGAATAAAAATCAAACACAGAAATTTAAACTAGTGGGAGCACTGGTTGTGCAATGATGTTAGCCAAAGTTTTATGTCTTGATAACTGGGTTAGGCCGGGACCACGTGGATGGAAATGTGTGGAATATCAGCTCAGAAAACAAGGGCAGACACTCTGCACATTTAAATGATCCCACAGGTGCTAGGATTACTTGGAAATGCGCCGTCTCATAGATGGCAATGTATTTTCTGCAAATGCTGGAATCATCTGCCATGGAGATTACGCTATGTGCACAGTGCAGCAGAATCCTATTGAAATCAATGGGACTTTGCTACAGCAAAATGCCTTTGCGGAATATTCCTATATATCCTATATATCCGCCGTGTGAACTTAGCCTTACAGAATAATAAAAATGTCAGGTCTTGTGAGGTTTTCCAGTATGCAGTCAGTAGTACCTCCCTACCAAAGTTCTCCAAAGAAAACAGGGTCATGGGCACCAAGGGCTCAATGACGCATATGGGAACTGAAGGCGAGTTCAACTGGTCTAATCCCACAGACGTACTACTGAAGCAGAAATTGCTAAAAAAAAATGCTATATTTAACCCCTTTTCATTTTTGCACTTTCATTTTTTCCTCCTCACCTTCTTAAAATCTTAACTGTGACGGGGTTCAACACGTAAGGATTGTCACACAATCAACAGAGCGAGAGATGGGAGAACAGCACCAGGTTTATTGGCAGAGACCACAAAACAAAACACACTCCACACGATGAGGGGTGATCCGGAGTCTGGGCAAACAATGGGCAACAGAAGGTCACAGTCACTGGGCAAACAATGGGCAAGAGAAGGGCACAGTCACTGGGAAAAGAATGGGCAACAGAAGGGCACAGTCAATGGGCACAGGGAAGGAACAAACTGTAGATCCCGGGATTCCGCTCCGGGTCCAACACTCCACACTCCAATGTATTGTTCACAGTCCACAGATTACAGCTCCACGTCTAGTGATACCTCAAGTCCCCTAGGAGGTCCAGTCCTCAAATCCGCTCCTCAGTTCACAGGGGTCCACAGATAACTCCAACACGATTCCTTGTTCCAGAGGGTGGCCTCAGCCACGGCTCCTCTATCCCAGCAATCCTCCACATTCTGGGGCACAATCTCCAGGACAGTGTTGTACTGGCAGCAACTATCACCCCAGAGATCATCACAGCAACTCCATCAGATGACTCCTCAGCTATCAGGGTACTACAGGTCCCAGCAGGCTCTGTACTAGCATCAGCTCCTGTCTCTGGGACATCACACACTACCCAGAGTCCCCCACCCAGCTCTTCTTATCTACCCAGATTCCTGTAGGGGGGAGGGAAGGCATCTCTAGCGTCTCCAAGGTGTTTGCCCCAGACCTGAGGTGGGCACCAGGAATAATTTGCATTCCTTTGGTCCATATCCCCCAATCTTCCTGTGTCCATCTAGCCCCCACCCAGACCAGACATACACAGCAGGGTCAATCCACATTCCTCTGCTCAGCATCTTCCTGTGTTCATCTTATGTTCAGTTATATCCACCATGACAATAACGCTTTAAATTTTGCATCTACAGACCCATATGAGAGGTTCTTTTTTGCGCCACCAATTTTACTTTGTAAGGACATCAATCATTTCACAACAAAATCTATGGTGAAACAAAAAAATATATTTGTGAGGCAAAATTGAAGAAAAAACAAACAAACATAATTTTGTAGATTTTGGGGCTTCCGTTTCCAAGTAATGACACATAGTCTCTCATTGGCCCATAGTCTCTCAGAGTTTTGGGTTTTTACTAGGGTGAAATATTGTTTCGGACATGCAGGATTCCACTTTATTTACTATGGGAATTGACAGATTTACAAGCCGAGAAAATGTTGTGACCAGCTTTTTCTATGTGGAAAGATTTCTTAACATTTTTTTATTTTCTTTATTTTTTATTAATATTTTTTAGTTCCCATAGAGGACTATTACATGTAATCTTTAGATTGCATACACTGTTTAACCCCTTAAAGGGGTACTCCGGTGGTTAATTTTTTTTGACCATATGGCATCTTCTTTGTAAGTTTAGTTTTTTTGCAATATACATGTGTTATATATTTTGGCAGCATGTGTGTGTTTTTCTTACCTGTTTGTTGGGCAGGAAGTTCTGTAGTTCACAATGTTTTCTTTTACTGTTGTCCACAGTTCTGAGTCTGTTGTGGACAAGATGTCACAGTTTTTTTTTTCTGTCTGTCTGCATGAGAGGAATAAGCCACGCCCCCTCATCCCATCCAGCTGAGTACACAGCTCCTCACCTCCCCTCCCCCCTGCTCTGTATTCTAAGGATTCAGGTCTGCACAGGAGAAGGACCTCACAGAGAAGATAAGTGTTATCTGAAGGGGAGGATGACAAAGTGCACAGGCTGGGGATGTGGGGATGTATGGACTGCAGGGAATTAATCTCATACTGGGAATGATCTGTATGTGAAGGGGGGGACTCCTGAATGACACATGCTGGGAATTGTAGTCCCTGTTGTGTGTGTGTATGCTAGTGTTTACAAACCAGCGTGCCTCCAGCTGTTGCAAAACTACAACTCCCAGCATGCCCTGACAGACTTTGGGCATGCTGGGAGTTGTAGATTTGCCACAGCTGGAGGTACACTGGTTGGGAAACACTGTTCTAGCCTATTCAGCATACACATCATGTTACACCAGTGTTTCCCAACCAGTGTGCCTCCAGCTGTTGCAAAACTACAACTCCTAGCATGCCCAAAGGCTGTCAGGGAATACTGGGAGTTGCAGTTTTGTGACACCTGGAGGCACCCTGGTTGGGAAACACTGGTGTATGCCCTACAGAGTGTGGTGAACTACAACCCCCAGGAGACTAGAGGCAGCATGCTGGTGTTATACTGAAGACTCCTGAATGACACATGCTGGGAGTTGTAGGTAGTCCCTTTTGTGTGTGTATGCCAGTGTATCCCAACCAAGGCTGATTATATTAGTGTGCTGTGTATAAGGGGGCTGACCCGGGAAAAAAGTAGGATGGGTAAAGGGCGGAACAAACAAACAAACAAAAAAAAACGGAGCTGCCCCAAACCAGCAAGGCATGTGGCATGCTGGGATTTGTAGTTTTCAGCACAGCAAGAAACAGGAAATAGAAGCAAAGATAGGAAAACAAAGTGGGGGATAAAAAGACATCAAAGAACGGAAATAGAGTAGGCTAAACAACAAGAATAGAAATGAAACAAAACAAATAGGGTAAGTCAAAAACGGAAAAACACGTTGACCACCGGAGTACCCCTTTAAGGACCAAGCCCATTTTGACCTTAAGGAACAGGCATATTTTATTTTAGCATTTGTGTTATTTCCTCTTCTAAAAATCGTAGCTCTTTCATATTTTCATCCATAGAGTAGTGTGAGGGCTTGTTTTTACGGGACCAGTTGTCCTGCGTAATGACATCACTCACTTTACCATAAAATGTATTGCGCAACTAAAAATATACTATTTGTGTGGGGAAATTAAAAAGAACACTGCAATTTTGCAAATTTTGGAAGGTTTCGTTTTCACGCCGTACAGTTTACGGTAAAAATGACATGTGTTCTTTACTCTGTAGGTCAGTGATTCCCAACCGCGGTGCCGCGGCACACGTGTGTGCCGTTCAGCACTGCCCGTGGTGCCGCGGGATTTTGCCGTGATTTTTTTTATTTTTTATTATTATTATTTTTTAAATGTCCCGCCCCGGCCTGATGGCGCAGGGGGGAAGGGAAGTCTGCGTGCACACTGCGCGCACAGCGTCCCCCTGCATCTCCTCCCGTCTCCTGTGTTCCGCTCCGTCTCCCGCGTCCCCCGTGTTCCCCCCCTTCTTCCTCCTCTGTTCCCTGTGTCCCCCGCGTCCCCCTCCTTCACCCTCCGTCCCCCTCTCCCTTACGGCGCAGTCACCCATGTAATGCCACCCAGTCACCCATGTAATGCCACCCAGTCACCCATGTCCACCCTCCCCCTGTCACCCATGTCCACCCTCCCCCTGTCACCCATGTCCACCCTCCCCCTGTCACCCATGTCCACCCTCCCCCTGTCACCCATGTCCACCCTCCCCCTGTCACCCATGTCCACCCTCCCCCTGTCACCCATGTCCACCCTCCCCCTGTCACCCATGTCCACCCTCCCCCTGTTACTCATGTCCACACCCCCCGTCACCCATGTCCACCCTCCCCGTCACTCATGTCCACCCCCTCTCACACATGTCCCCCCACCTATCATCCCCGTCACCCATTTCCACCCTCCTGTCATCCATGTCTGCCTTGTCCACTCCCCAGTCTACCCTGTCACCCATGTCCACCCTCCCTGTCACCCATGTCCACCCTCCCTGTCACCCATGTTCACCTTCATGTCACCCATGTCCACCCCCTCTCACACATGTCCCCCCCACCTATCATCCCAGTCACCCATGTCCACCTCCCCTCTCACCCATGTCCACCCTCCTGTCATCCATGTCTGCCTTGTCCACCCCCCTGTCCATCTCTGTCACTCATGTTTACCCCCGTCTACCCCCGTAGTCTACCCTGTCACCCATGTCCACCCTCCTGTTCACCCATCTGTCCCTTTGTCACCCCAGTCCACCCCTCTCTGTCACTCCTGTCCCTCTTTTACCCCCATGTCCACCCCTCTGACCCCCTGTCATCCATGTCCACCCCCCCCTGTCACCCATGTCCACCCCCCTGTCACCCATGTCCACCCCCCCTGTCACCCATGTCCACCCCCCCTGTCGCCCATGTCCACCCCCCCCTGTCACCCATGTCCACCCTCCCTGTCACCCATGTCCACCCTCCCTGTCACCCATGTCCACCCTCCCTGTCACCCAAGTCCACCCTCCCTGTCACCCATGTCCACCCTCCCTGTCACTCATGTCCACCCTCCCTGTCACTCATGTCCACCCCCTCTCACTCATGTCCACCCCCCCCTGTCACCCATGTCCACCCTCCCTGTCACTCATGTCCACCCTCCCTGTCACTCATGTCCACCCTCCCCGTCACTCATGTCCACCCCCTCTCACACATGTCCCCCCACCTGTCATCCCCGTCACCCATGTCCACCTCCCCTCTCACCCATGTCCACCCTCCTGTCATCCATGTCTGCCTTGTCCACTCCCCTGTCCAACCCTGTCACTCATGTTTACCCCCCCCCCCCGTCTACCCCCGTAGTCTACCCTGTCACCCATGTCCACCCTCCTGTTCACCCATCTGTCCCTTTGTCACCCTTGTCCACCCCTCTGACCCCCTGTCTACCATGTCCACTCTCCTGTCATCCATGTCCACCCCCATCCAACCCTCTGTCACCCCTGCCCATCCCTGTCACCCATGTCCACCCTCCATTGTCCACCCCTCTGACCACATCCTTGTCACCCATGTCCACCCTCCCTGTCACCCATGTCCACCCTCCCTGTCACCCATGTCCACCCTCCCCGTCACTCATGTCCACCCCCTCTCACTCATGTCCACCCCCCGTCACCCATGTCCACCCCCCCCCTGTCACCCATGTCCACCCTCCCTGTCACCCATGTCCACCCTCCCTGTCACTTATGTCCACCCTCCCCGTCACTCATGTCCACCCCCTCTCACACATGTCCCCCCACCTGTCATCCCCGTCACCCATGTCCACCTCCCCTCTCACCCATGTCCACCCTCCTGTCATCCATGTCTGCCTTGTCCACTCCCCTGTCCAACCCTGTCACTCATGTTTACCCCCCCCCGTCTACCCCCGTAGTCTACCCTGTCACCCATGTCCACCCTCCTGTTCACCCATCTGTCCCTTTGTCACCCTTGTCCACCCCTCTGACCCCCTGTCTCCCATGTCCACTCTCCTGTCATCCATGTCCACCCCCATCCAACCCTCTGTCACCCCTGCCCATCCCTGTCACCCATGTTCACCCTCCATTGTCCACCCCTCTGACCACATCATTGTCACCCATGTCCACCCTTCCCTGTCACCCATGTCCACCCTTCCCTGTCACCCATGTCCACCCTTCCCTGTCACCCATGTCACCCATGTTCACCTTCCTGTCACCCATGTCCACCCCCCATCACTCATGTCCACCCGCACTAACACATGTCCCCCCACCTATCATCCCCGTCACCCATGTCCACCCCCCCTCTCACCCATGTCCACCCTCCTGTCATCCACGTCTGCCTTGTCCACTCCCCTGTCCATCCCTGTCACTCATGTTTACCCCCCCCTGTCTACCCCCGTTGTCTACTCTGTCACCCATGTCCACCCTCCTGTTCACCCATCTGTCCCTTTGTTACCCCAGTCCACCCCTCTGTCACTCCTGTCCCTCTTTTACCCCCTTGTCCACCCCTCTGACCCCCTGTCCACCCTCCTGTCACCCATGTCCACCCCCTGTCCACCCCACTGTCACCCCTATGCCCCCGTCACCCATGTTCACTCTTCTACACCCATCTATCACCCTTGTACACCTCCCTACACCCCTCTGTACACTCCTCTACACCCCTCTGTCACCCATGTACACTTCTCTACAGCCCTCTGTCATCCATGTACACTTCTCTACACCCCTCTGTCACCCATGTACACTTCTCTACACCCCTCTGTCACCCATGTACACTTCTCTACACCCCTCTGTCACCCATGTATACTCCTCTACACCCCTCTGTCACCCATGTACACCCATCTGTCACCCATGTACACTTCTCAACACCCCTCTGTCACCCATGTACACTCAACTACACCCCTTTGTCACCCATGTACACTACTCTACACCCCTCTGTCACCCATGTACACCCATCTGTCACCCATGTACACTCCTCTACAACCATCTGTCCACTCCTCTACACCCCTGTCACCCATGTACACTCCTCTACACCCCTTTGTACACTCCTCAACACCACTCTGTACACTCCTCTACACCCCTGTCACCCATGTACGCTCCTCTACACCCCTTTCACCCATGTATGCTCCTCTACATCCCTGTCACCCATGTACACTCTTCTGCACCCCTCTGTCACCCATGTACACTCCTCTATACCCCTTTTTCACCCATGTACACTCCTCTACACCCCTGTCACCCATATACACTCCTCTATACCCCTCTGTCACTCATGTACACTCCTCTATACCCGTCACCCATGTACACTCCTCTATACCCGTCACCCATGTACACTCCTCTACACCCATCTGTCACACATGTACACTCCTCTATACCCCTCTGTCACCCATGTACACTCCTCTACACCCCTCTGTCACTCATGTACACTCCTCTACACCCCTCTGTCCACTCCTCTACACCCCTGTCACCCATCTACGCTCCTATACACCCCTTTGTACATTCCTCTACACCCCTTTCACCCATGTATGCTCCTCTACACCCTCTGTCACCCATGTACACTCCTCTATACCCGTCACCCATGTACACTCCTCTATACCCCTCTGTCACCCATGTACACTCCTCTACACCCATTTGTCACACATGTACACTACTCTACACCCTTTTGTACACTCCTCAACACCACTCTGTACACTCCTCTACAGCCCTGTCACCCATGTATGCTCCTCTACACCCCTTTCACCCATGTATGCTCCTCTACACCCCTGTCACCCATGTACACTCCTCTACACCCCTCTGTCACTCATGTACACTCCTCTACACCCCTCTGTCACTCATGTACACTCCTCTACACCCATCTGTCCACTCCTCTACACCCCTGTCACCCATCTACGCTCCTATACACCCCTTTGTACATTCCTCTACACCCCTTTCACCCATGTATGCTCCTCTACACCCTCTGTCACCCATGTACACTCCTCTATACCCGTCACCCATGTACACTCCTCTATACCCGTCACCCATGTACACTCCTCTATACCCCTCTGTCACCCATGTACACTCCTCTACACCCATTTGTCACACATGTACACTACTCTACACCCCTTTGTACACTCCTCAACACCACTCTGTACACTCCTCAACACCCCTGTCACCCATGTACGCTCCTCTACACCCCTTTCACCCATGTATGCTCCTCTACACCCTCTGTCACCCATGTACACTCCTCTATACCCGTCACCCATGTACACTCCTCTATACCCGTCACCCATGTACACTCCTCTATACCCCTCTGTCACCCATGTACACTCCTCTACACCCATTTGTCACACATGTACACTACTCTACACCCCTTTGTACACTCCTCAACACCACTCTGTACACTCATCAACACCCCTGTCACCCATGTACGCTCCTCTACACCCCTTTCACCCATGTATGCTCCTCTACACCCCTCTGTCACCCATGTACACTCCTCTATACCCCTCTGTCACCCATGTACACTCCTTTACACCCCTCTGTCACCCATGTACACCCCTCTGTCACCCATGTACACTCCTCTGTCACCCATGTACACCCATCTGTCACCCATGTACACTCCTCTACACCCATCTGTCCACTCCTCTACACCCCTGTCACCCATGTACGCTCTTATACACTCCTTTGTACATTCCTCTACACCCCTTTCACCCATGTATGCTCCTCTACACCCCTGTCAGCCATGTACACTCCTCTACACCCCTCTGTCACCCATGTACACTCCTCTATACCCCTCTGTCACTCATGTACAGTCCTCTATACCCCTCTGTCTCCCATGTACACCCATCTGTCACCCATGTACACTCCTCTACACCCCTCTGTCACCCATGCACACTCATCTGTCACCCATGTACACTCCTCTACACCCCTCTGTCACCCATGTACATCCATCTGTCACCCATGGACACTCCTCTACACCCCTGTCACCCATGTACGCTCCTCTATACCCCTGTCACCCATGTACGCTCCTCTACACCCCTCTGAACGCTCATCTACACCCCTCCGTCACCCATGTACGCTCCTCTACACCCCTCTAAACCCCTCTGTCACCCATGTCCACCCCTCTGTCACCCATGTACACTCCTCTAAACCCTTCTGTCACCCATGTCCACCCCTCTGTCACCCATATCCACTGTTCTACACCCCTCTGTCACCCATGTAAAAAAAAAAAGAAAAAAAAGTTTGGCGCCTAATAGATTTGTTTTGCAGGTTTAAAGGTGAAGAATTGTGTGTGGAAGAAATCGTGATGATGGCCCAGACCAGATGGAGAAGAGAAGGCAACAATGCAAATTAGAGAAGACGTCATTGGTGAGTTGCTGTATAAAGCAGCACTTTAAACTACATAAATAGATATAGTGCATTGCGTTTTTTATTGTTTTTTCCTTTTTTTTTTTTTTTTTTCTTACTTGTCAACCTCGGTAGCGGTGCCCCGAGGAAAAAAAAATTTCCGAGGTGTGCCCCGACCCGAAAAAGGTTGGGAAACACTGCTGTAGGTCAATGCGATTAAAATGATACCCATAATTACACACTTTTCTATTATAGTTGTGCTTAAAAAAAAACGCAAATTTTTAAACAAATTAGTATGTTTAAAATCCTTCTATTTTGATGACTGATAACGTATTCATTTTTCCGTATAAGCGGCGGTATGAGGGCTGATTTTTTTGCGCTCTGATCTGTAATTTTTTTGACACCACATTTGTGAATATAAAACTTTTAATAATTTTTTTATTAATTTTTTTGTATAAAATGTGACAAAAAAGCAACAATTTTGCTCTTTTTTTACGTTCACATCGTTCACTGTATGGAATCAATAACATTATATTTTAATAGTTGGGACATTTACGCATGCGGCGATACCAAATATGTGTATTAATATTTTTTTTTACACTTTATGGGGGTAAAATGGGGAAAAAAAGGACATTTTACACTTTTATTGGGGGAGGGAATTTTTCACTTTTTTAAAAAACTTTTTTAACTTTTATTTTTACACTTTAATAGTACCCATAGGGGACTATTTATAGCAATCCTTTGATTTCTAATACTGATCAGTGCTATGCATAGAGCATAGCACTGATAAGTGTTATCGGTCATCTTCTGCTCTGGTCTGCTCGATCTCAGACCAGAGCAGAAGACCCGTGGAAGGCGGCGGAGGCAGGTGAGGGGACCTCCGTGCGCCGTTCTGGATGATCGGATCACAGCGCTGCAGGCGATCTGACCATCCGTATTTCTGACCGCAGATGCCATAATCTGTATTGATCACGGCATCATGTCGACCATTCTCGGCTGGTCCCTGGCTGCGATCAGGGACCAGCCGCACATGATCCGAACATCACTCCGATGCTCGTGGTCATGTAAAGGACGTAAATATACGTCCTAGTGCACTAAGTACCACATCACCAGAACGTAAATTTGCGTCCTTGGTCGTTAAGGGGTTAATGCTGCTCCAAAACAAAGTATTGTTCAGTATTATCAGTATTCCATTGCTCCAGCCTGCCATGGCTGATTGGAGCATAGGAGCACCGATGGGATGGCGGGGAGGAAGGTAAGGGCCCTCCTGACATCCTGTTAGCTGATCAGGACATCGCAATTTCTCCATAGTGATCCTGATCAGCCCGCTGAGCTATCTGGGATTAGTTTTTTCATCTTAGATGTGAAAGAGTTAATGCCGGCATCACTGCACTCAGTAATGTCCGGCATCATCCAGCTATAATGTTCTCTCAGCTGCTAAGCGTGTGTCATAAAAAGGGAGTGGGCGGGGCGTGGCTTGGCGCGCTGAGGATGAGCTGCTCTCTTTAGGAGCTCCGTCCAGGGCCACCGTTATAGAGGCTTTTTCACCATATTATGGGAGGCAGATCCCGAAAAAAGAATAAGAAGAAGCAAGCTGAGACGCCCGGCAACAAAACCACCCCCATTGAGAGCTTCTTTAAACTAATACAGAGCGCCAACATACCACCGAAGCCTGCGGCCCAGCAGCCGGAGCAGCGCTCACCGGAGTCCGCCATTACAGACTTGCCAGACAAACACGCAGTCACTGAAATGGCTGCGCCGACTCTGAGGACTTCACCTCATCACTCTGCGGACCCCGTCTGTGAGACACACTCACCTGTGAGTACAACCTCCTCTCCTGAAGCCCCGCTGCCCGGAGTACCGTCCGAGAACCATAATATGAGTGCAGGGCAGTGTGGGGCGCCCCTATCTCCCGCGCCACTGAGTGCTGATAATGGTGCAGCAGCAGCAATTCGCAGCGCACATGTAGGACGAGACACACGCGCTCCCGAGCCTGTCATTTCACTGACTTACCGGGACACTCAGGAGATCACCCCCACAGGGAGAGAGAACACATCAGATATGACTTATTTGCACCGCTCCCCAGCCCTCTCTACCCCTCCATATGTGCCATACCACAGCCTGCTCAGTCTCCTGCCGTACCTGCTAACCCCATGATGCCTGCACTGCAGACTCAACAGGATGTCCGACTGGCCAATCAAGGGCCACCAGAAACAGACCCTCACCTGTCCTGCTCATTACCCAGATGCAGCCGGGAACCCCGAAATCCTCGCCCTCTAGCAACGACCCCCCGGTCCCTGGACCCCCGCCAATAGATGTCACATCCTGGGCAGATACTATGGACTCAGATGAAGCCCACTCTGAAGGAGACAAATGTGGATCATCTGCAGAAAGTGATACGCCAGATTACTGGGGGGCCAGCCCCCCCGCTAAGAAAAAACTCTTCAGGACTCCGCTGAAGAAGTCATTGACCTCTGCCATACGATCTGACAACTCCTCTGATGATACTATATCCGACCCAAGTAGTCCGACCCACCATGGCCGACCTGCGGACTCACAGCTGCAGCCGCCCACTAGGACCCCACACATTCCCCCTCTGCTCAATTCTGCCTTGCCAACTCCTGAAATGAAAGTCGACACTTTGAAAGGACATCCTGAACTCCAAGCGCTACTTGCCCTTCTACCGACAAAATCTGACTTACTCACCATGGCTACAGACTTACGCTCGGCCTGGAGACAGGACTTAAAACCGGTCATACAAGACGTTGCGCAACTGCAATCCCGAGTCCAAAACTTGGAAGAATTCAAAACCTCCCTTTCTTCACACATGCAAGACCTACAAAAAACCACCAGAAATCTTTCTCTTCAACAGATGTCAGAAATTGAACATCTAGATGACCTAGATAACAGAAACCCTCAAGGCAAAAGACCCTGACCCTCGGAAGCCCAGAGATATCATCTGCAGAGTACACCGTTATCTCCTTAAAGATGAAATAATGCGAACCTGAAGAACTTGTCGTACAACGGCTCTTCAATTCAGCTATATCCTGACTTATCTCTATGCACCCTTAAACTGAGGGCGGCACTAAAACCTTTACTCCAGATGTTACAAAATGCGAAGATTCTCTATTGTTGGGGATTCCCTTTCTCCCTCACAGCCAAACATGGCACCACCTCGGCAACTCTTAGACGCCCTGAGGACCTACATCGCTTTCTGTCTACATTCAAACTCCCGCCTGTCTCCTTACCGGATTGGGACGGACTATTCCTGCCACTGCCATCGGGGAGAGTGGAATACAATACACCTCAGCCGACTCGAGATGGAAAATTGCGGGATCTTGGAAAGCTTCCACTTCCACCTAGACAGAAACGCAAGACTTGATATTACCTACTGCGCAGATGAGCCCACCGGTCTATCGGACATGGACTTGCTCGACTGATATCATCAATTTAAGACCTTAGCGGTGTTGGCCTTAATTGGCCCTATTACTGTGAACCTTGCTACTCTTTACTACCATCACATTGTTTTCCCTTTTTTTTTTTTTTTTGTTTCTCTTCTATAGTTGTTTCTCCCATGTTTCTGCCTTCTATTATGCTTTTCATTATGGATGGCAATGCCTCCCTTGTGACATATGCCTCACTATACTAATATACCTCCCCGACTACAGGGAGAGTAATATGCTTCCTTATATGGCCCTGTATTGGACCTCCTACATTTTAACCTATTGGTCCTCCTCGAGACTTCTCATAGCACCTCAATATCGGTGCCCCTTCCACGACATTCCCCCACTAGATTGCAGTTTGGACTGGTTCCAAACTACTCCACGGCCCTTATGGCCCCTCCTCCTAGACCCTTTGCAATCCCTATCTTGAGATTGCTTCTCTCACTGTCATTTTTCTTTCCATACCCCACTAACTGCCTTGCTCTTTTTGCTCACATTCACAGGATGAACGGAGTAATTTCACCTATACAGCGGCTCGCCCTCATGCCGGACCTTCACAGCACCTCTGGTAAGTGGTTCATCATTCCACCATACACCCATGGCAGCTGAACTCACACTTGCCACCCTTAACGTCAAGGGTTTTAATACTCCCGAAAAAAGAGCCCACACACTACACCATATGCATAAACAAAAAGTCCACATACTAGCGTTGCAAGAAACGCACTTTAAAGAGGGCCATGTACATCGTCTTAATAATAAATACTATACCACCTGGCTACATAACACAAACCCAGAAGCGAGGACTAGAGGGGTTTCGTTGGCATTTCATAGATCAATACCGATAAAAATTGTTACCTCAGCTATGGATGACTCGGCTCGATACATTTTTGCCAACTGTGAATTGGCAAGCCAAAAAATCACAATTGCAAACGTCTATGCACCCAATCACAATCAGATATCTTTCCTTCTCGGGGCACTAGAGACTCTGAGCGCCTTCGCCACTGGAACTATCTTCCTTTGTGGAGACTTCAACCTGCCGATATTCCCGCTTATGGACACATCCACGGGTAGAACGGCTATCTCTCACGGTAAACTGCGCGCCTTGATAAGGAAACTGCACACTTTACAGTTAAGTGACACTTGGAGGACGCTGCACCCCTCAGAATACGACTGCACCTTTTACTCACATCCTAGGGGGACATACACCAGAATAGACTATATTTTTTGCCCCCATCACTTGCTACCATCAATTACCAATTCCCGCATAGGCCTGATGACACACTCGGATCATGCATCCGGCAAATGCTCACTCACGTTGCCCTCGCTCACTAAACTGCACTCTAATTGGAGACTAAATGAATCTCTTCTCTTAGATGAGCTATGTATGCAGGAATTGAAACGGGTGATCTCTGACTTTCGGACAGATCACACATCTGATGAATCTTCACCTTTGATACAATGGGAAGCCCTAAAATGCGTGGTCCGGTGAGTTTTAATAAAACACGGTGCTCGCTTAAAAAGAGAATTAGCTGCAAAATTTGCTTCAACACTACAACATCTCCACACCCTAGAAACCCTTTACACACAAACACTTCAAGACCTGGTGTTCAGAGATCTAGTGAGAGTACGCAATGACCTCCTAGCCCTACTGAACTCTAAACACAGATATTATAAACAAGTGACGGGAAAAATGTTCTATGAGTGGGGGAATAGACCGGGTAAACTCCTAGCAAACGCACTCAGAGATAAAAAATCAGCACTATTTGTTCCTACTATTAAACCTCCTGAGAGCCCACCCACATCCCTTACCCCTGAGATCTTAGAGGCTTTCAGACACTACTATAAAGCCCTTTACTCTCTGTCTAAACCCCAACATCTAGCTTCCAACACACCAACTATACCATCCTTACAGCAATACATATTGGATACAGCCCTACCGAGTCTTTCCTCTGATGCAATACAGGCCATGGAGAGTCCCTTTACGGCTGAAGAACTAGAGGCGGCCATCAGTTCCCTACCAGCGGGCAAAAGCCCAGGACCTGATGGTTTTACTGCCAAATTTTACAAGACACTGAAGCCTGAACTAATTCCTTCACTGCTTGTAGCGTTCAACAACATTTCAGACTCTGCCCCCCCCCTCCCCAGTCCTTCTTACGGGCATATGTGACGGTAATACCCAAAGAGGGCAAGGATCCTCTTCTATGCCCCAGCTATAGGCCGATATCCCTGATAAACACAGACACAAAACTTTTTGAAAACTCATAGCGAATAGATTAGCAATCCACATGCAGTCCCTAGTCCACCCGGATCAAGTAGGATTCATACGTGGCAGAGAAGCAAGGGACAACACGCTACGCACCTTCTCTAGCATCCATTATGCTCAAAAACACAAAATCCCTCTGCTTCTACTTGCACTAGACGCAGAAAAGGCCTTTGATCGGGTGGACTGGGACTTCCTCAAAGCAACCCTATCCCAAATAGGCCTAGGGCCACGTATGCTTCAGTGGATACTAGCCCTCTACACGAACCCTCAGACGCAATTGAGAATCAATGGGCAATTCTCCACACCCTTCCCCATATGCAATGGCACACGACAGGGTAGTCCCTTATCACCCCTACTGTATGTTCTGTGTATGGAACACCTACTTATAGCGATTCTTAAGAATCCAGAAATTAGGGGGCTGCCCATCTCGGAGTGCCATTGCAAATGCGCCGCGTTTGCGGAAGACTTGCTCCTTTATATCTCCTCCCCGCTTACCACCTTACCCTCACTTATGTCTACGATTAGATTATTCTCGACCCTTAGCAACTACAAATTAAATTCCACTAAATGCGAAGCGCTTAACATCACACTACCAACTCGTATTGTTCAACAGCTTAAATCATCTTACCCCTTTAAATGGTGCACGGCTTCCCTCACATACCTAGGCATACAAGTACCAGCTAACCTTATCGACACCTACAAGTTGAATTTCCCACCCTTGTTACAGATTCTCAGGTTCGATGTGGCGCGATGGGAGCGCAGAGAGTTCTCATGGCTGGGACAAATCAACATCATGAAGATGAACATCTTGCCACGTTTACTATACTTGTTTTCCAGCATTCCTCTGCATATCCCCAAAGCCTTTTTCAGAGAGCTCTCTGCGTTACAGTCGGGCTTCATTTGGGCTCACAGACCCTCCAGATTAGCTCATAATACACTGATTAGACAAAGGGGGAGGGAGGATTGGCCCTTCCTGATTACTTTCTGTATTATCTGGCAGCTGTACTGACACGAGTACTAGACTGCTTCCATCATAGACGGGACAAACAGTGGGTCACACTTGAGGAGGCAATGATTAATCATGATCCTAGATTTCTGATTTGGCTTCCCCAATATCACTTGTCCTCTACCTCCGTACTGAATCTACCGCTACCAGTGCTACACTCCATAGCTAAAGCACATAAAGGATACTTACCTAACCTAGCTCTCTACACCACAAATGGCCCCCTTACACCACTCTTTGATAATCCGCTCTTCCCACCTGCCCTCTCCACAAGCACTTACCTCAACTTTAAGCGAAGGGGGGTGTCTCCTTCTTCTCCCTCCTGACTCCTACTGGGCTGAAACCCCTACAAGACATATTAGGCAACAAACCCTTTAATACACTCTTGAACTTTCAATACACACAATTACAGCACTTTTATAGCTCATCCTCGGCCAGGTTATGCCTTCATCGACCCCACACTAGATTTGAGAGTTTGTATACAGCTGATTCTCCGATCCTCCAAACGGTCAGTACTCTCTATTCTCTCCTATTGGAAGCATCATCCAAAAAACGACTGCCGTTTTGTGAGGGCTGGTAGAAGGAGCTGGGTCATACCATTGCGTCAGAGGATTGGACACGGGCCATCTCACGATGCCCTTGAACATCGTTATCCTGTAAAGCCCAGGAAACAAATTATAAAATTTTGACTAGATGGTATAGGGTTCCATCGTTACTAGCCAGATTTTACCCGGGATCCTCTGACGCATGTTGGAGATGTGGGGAACCGGGGGGCACAATGACACACATATGGGTGACATGCCCGTCGTTAACCAGATTCTGGACCCAGGTTATTGACATCATAGAGCGGATCACCGCCAGACGCATACCACTCTCCCCTGAGGCTCTCTTACTATCTATCCTGCCCAACAATATCACATTGGGACATAGCCGACTATTGTACTTTCTGCTTCTAGCTGCGAGGACAGTGATCCCTCGCCTATGGAAATCGCAGACCCCACCAACAATATCATCCTGGCTGCAGGAAATAACGTACTTGTGTAGAATGGAGAAGCTCGTAGCAGATTCCAAACGTCAATTTGATAAACATTCCCAGATTTGGGGCCCCTGGACGGCTTTTCTGTCCTCTAGTACATATGAAAGCCTACATCTAGCTCTCTGACCACCCATTATTATCTCACATCCCTTTCTTCCCCCACTCCTATATGGCTCACTGAGACACTTGTCCTTCTCCGGGGCTGACGATGTGGACTGACAAACGCTTTGGTGCTGTGGGGGTATCGGCCGAGAGGTGACCACGTGGTAAGTACTCTGCTTCATCCATCCTCACCACTCCTTTTCACAGACATGTTCCTGAGAGCACACACTATCTCTCTCTTTTTCCCTTTCCCCCCCTTCCTACCACTTTCCTCATACTAACCTCCTTCCCTATCTCTTTGACTTACCCTTTCTTTTTCCCAGACTTCCCACCTTTCCTCCTCTTTACTCTGTCCTCTGTTCCACGTTTAGATGTTAAGTATTACTGAATAGCGATGTCAGTCATGATGTCTGAGGCAAACTTTGACCTACTGAACTCACACTCAGACGACAGTAAGGAACTCTTTTGAAGGGTTGATATTTCCAATGGTATACATGTTGTGTGAGAAAGCTACTATCCCCTTTCCACCCTTGTACTGCTCACCTCTGTTGCGGGAAAGGAAGGATACTGAATAGACTGACATTGTATTCCCTCATGTTGAAACTCACTCCAAACTTGCATTTCTTGTTAGTATGTTGTTTTTGAAAACCAATAAAAACATTTTTTCTGAAAAAAAAAAAAAAAGGAGTGGGCACAGGGTGTACATTTACACTCTTTGGGGGGGGGGGGGTTATCACGACACTTGGAAAGCTTTTTAAACGTCTTTTTTCTCTATGTTTGTCACACAAAATGTCACACAATGGGTCTGTGAAACTCTTTGTGCGACAGTACCTTTAGAAGTGTTTTTATGATTTTTACCCAGCCCTACATTTTCTGTGCGACTTTTGAGTCAGGGTATATACAACTTTTCACACAAAAGTTGCATGACCGAACAAAATCTGAGACTTTTTTAGAAGTTGCATCAGCAAAGTTTATCTAAGTCCGTGTGCCGTTTGATAAATTTGGGACATGTCCGCAACTATTACATAGTTACATAGTTAGTATGGTCGAAAAAAGACATATGTCCATCAAGTTAAACCAGGGAATTAAGGGGTAGGGGTGTGGCGCGATATTGGGGAAGGGATGAGATTTTATATTTCTTCATAAGCATTAATCTTATTTTGTTCCAGGAATGTATCTAATCCTGTTTTAAAGCTGTTAATTGTTCCTGCTGTGACCAGTTCCTGAGGTAGACTGTTCCATAAGTTCACAGTTCTCATGGTAAAGAAGGCGTGTCGCCCCTTGAGACTAAACTTTTTCTTCTCCAGACGGAGGGAGTGCCCCCTCGTCCTTTGGGGGGGTTTAACCTGGAACAGTTTTTCTCCATATTTTTTGTATGGGCCATTAATATACTTATATACGTTTATCATATCCCCCCTTAAACGTCTCTTCTCAAGACTAAACAATTGTAACTCCTTTAATCGCTCCTCATAGCTAAGATGTTCCATTCCCCATATTAGTTTAGTCGCGCGTCTCTGCACCCTTTCCAACTCCGCAGTGTCCCTTTTATGGACAGGTGCCCAAAACTGAACAGCATATTCCAGGTAAGGCCGTACCAATGATTTATAAAGGGGGAGTATTATGTCCCTGTCCCTTGAGTCCATGCCTCTTTTGATACATGACAATATCCTGCCGGCTTTGGAAGCAGCAGCCTGACATTGCATGCTATTCTGTAGTCTGTGATCTACAAGTACACCCAGATCCTTCTCTACCAGTGACTCTGCCAGTTTAATCCCCCCTAAGACATACGATGCATGCAGGTTATTAGTACCCAGATGCATAACTTTACATTTATCCACATTGAACCTCATTTGCCAAGTGGATGCCCAGACACTTAGTCTATCCAAGTCATCTTGTAACTTATGCACATCCTCTATAGACTGTACTGTGCTACAAAGCTTGGTGTCATCTGCAAAGATAGAAACAGAGCTGTTAATACCATCCTCTATATCATTAATAAATAAATTAAACAACAGCGGGCCCAGTACAGAACCTTGGGGTACACCACTAATAACCGGGGACCAATCAGAGTACGAATCATTGACCACCACTCTCTGGGTACGATCCATGAGCCAGTGTTCAATCCAGTTACAAACTAAAATTTCCAAACCCAAAGACCTTAACTTACCTGTCAGACGTCTATGAGGGACAGTATCAAATGCTTTAGCAAAATCCAGAAACACTATGAGGGAGATTTATCAAAACCTGTGCAGAGGAAAACTTGCTCAGTTGCCCATAGCAACCAATCAGCTTGCTGCTTTCATTTTTATGAAGGCCTGTGAAAAATGAAAGAAGCAATCTGATTGGTTGCTATGGGCAACTGGGCAAGTTTTCCTCTGCACAGGATTTGATAAATCTCCCCCTTATCAAAACCTGTGCAGAGAAAAACTTGTTCAGTTGCCCATAGCAACCAATCAGCTTGCTGCTTTCATTTTTATGAAGGCCTGTGAAAAATGAAAGAAGCAATCTGATTGGTTGCTATGGGCAACTGGGCAAGTTTTCCTCTGCACAGGATTTGATAAATCTCCCCCTATATCCACAGCCATTCCTCTGTCAAGGCTTCTACTCACCTCTTCATAAAAGCAAATTAGATTGGTTTGACAACTTCTATCCTTAGTAAACCCATGCTGGCTATCACTTATAATACAATTATCCCCTATGTATTCCTGTATGTAATCCCTTATAAATCCTTCAAACAATTTACCCACAATGCACGTTAAACTTACCGGTCTATAGTTTCCTGGGGAAGACCTAGAGCCCTTTTTGAAGATTGGCACCACATTCGCCTTGCGCCAGTCCCTTGGCACAATACCAGACACCAGAGAATCTCTAAATATCATGAACAGGGGTACAGATATTACTGAACTTACCTCTCTAAGAACTCTTGGGTGTAGTCCATCCGGTCCTGGGGATTTGCTTACATTTATATCACTTAACTTACCTTGTACCATATCTACATTAAGCCAGTTCAGTACATTACATGATGTGTTACCAGCACTGACCTGGCCAATGTCAGCTCCTTCTTCCATAGTGTATACAGAACTAAAGAACCCATTCAGTAGCTCCGCCTTCTCTTGATCGCCTGTGACAACCTCCCCATTATCATTATTAAGGGGTCCTACATGCTCTGTCCTTGGTTTTTTTTGCATTTATATGTCTAAAAAAATATTTAGGATTAGTTTTGCTTTCTTTGGCCACCTGTCTCTCATTTTGATTTTTTGCTGATTTTATTACATTTTTACAGATTTTATTAAGCTCCTTGTACTGTTTAAATGTTATAGCTGACCCATCAGATTTGTATTTTTTGAAGGCTATTTTTTTGTTGTTTATTGCTCTTTTAACATCATGTGTCAGCCATGTAGGATTTAGTTTTAATCGTTTATATTTGTTCCCCTTTGGTATATATTTAGCTGTATAGTTATTTAGAGTTGATTTAAAGATGTCCCATTTACCTTCTGTATCAGTATTTGAGAACACCTCCCCCCAGTCTATGTCCTGTAGTGCAGATCTCAGCCCAGGGAAATTTGCCTTTTTAAAGTTATATGTTTTTGCCTTCCCCGCCTGTCTTTGTTTTCTACATTTTAAGTCAAAAGTAACTATATTGTGGTCGCTATTCCCAAGGTTTTCCCGCACAGTTACATTACCAACCAGCTCTGCGTTGTTGGAAATGATCAGATCCAACAAGGCATCACTTCTTGTTGGGTCCTCCACAAACTGGCCCATAAAATTATCCTGCAATAAATTTAGGAATTGTCGCCCCTTTGTAGTTTTAGCCAACCCCGGACCCCAATCTATATCTGGATAGTTAAAATCTCCCATTATTACCACTGTACCTGCCCGGGCGGCCCTCTCTATTTGTTTATGAAGCTGAACTTCTATCTCTTCAGTGATATTAGGGGGTCTGTAGATTACCCCATGTTACGCCTAGCGCTCCGGGTCCCCGCTCCTCCCCGGAGCGCTCACGGCGTCCTTCTCCCTGCAGCTCCCCGGTCAGCGCTGACCGGGAGCGCTGCTCTGCCATGGCCGTTGGGGATGCGATTCGCACAGCGGGACGCGCCCGCTTGCGAGTCGCATCCCAGGTCACTTACCCGTTCCCGTCTCCTGCGGTCATGTGCTGGCGCGCGCGGCTCCGCTCTCTAGGGCGCGCGCGCGCCAGCTCCCTGAGACTTAAAGGGCCAGTGCACCAATGATTGGTGTCTGGCCCAATTAGCTTAATTGGTTCCCACCTGTTCCCTGCTTATATCTAGTCTCCTCCCTTGCACTCCCTTGCCGGATCTTGTTGCCTTAGTGCCAGTGAAAGCGTTCTTGTGTGTTTATACCCTGTGTACCAGAACTATTGCTATCTCCCCTGACTACGAACCTTGCCGCCTGCCCCCGACCTTCTGCTACGTCCGACTTTGCTTCTGCCTACTCCCTTGTACCTCGCCTATCTTCAGCAGCCAGAGAGGTGCCGTTGCTAGTGGATACGACCTGGTCACTACCGCCGCAGCAAGACCATCCCGCTTTGCGGCGGGCTCTGGTGAAAACCAGTAGTGTCTTAGAACCGGTCCACTAGCACGGTCCTCGCCATCCCTCTCTGGCACTTAGGTCTCCCCCCCTCCCAGTTCCATCAGGCAAGCTTCTGTGTCCCCTCATGGCCCTCGTCCTGGTGTCACACTGCCCCGTGCCAGGTCCCGCCCTCTGCCCTCTCTCCCCATTCCTACTCCTGCGGTTCTGCCTGCCGTTGAGGAATCCCTCCATCCTTTCCCGGTGTCCTCATCCCAGGGGAGGCAGTTACCCGATAAAGAGAAGGGGAGACCTAAGGGGGGGGGTACTGTTACGCCTAGCGCTCCGGGTCCCCGCTCCTCCCCGGAGCGCTCACGGCGTCCTTCTCCCTGCAGCTCCCCGGTCAGCGCTGACCGGGAGCGCTGCTCTGCCATGGCCGTTGGGGATGCGATTCGCACAGCGGGACGCGCCCGCTTGCGAGTCGCATCCCAGGTCACTTACCCGTTCCCGTCTCCTGCGGTCATGTGCTGGCGCGCGCGGCTCCGCTCTCTAGGGCGCGCGCGCGCCAGCTCCCTGAGACTTAAAGGGCCAGTGCACCAATGATTGGTGTCTGGCCCAATTAGCTTAATTGGTTCCCACCTGTTCCCTGCTTATATCTAGTCTCCTCCCTTGCACTCCCTTGCCGGATCTTGTTGCCTTAGTGCCAGTGAAAGCGTTCTTGTGTGTTTATACCCTGTGTACCAGAACTATTGCTATCTCCCCTGACTACGAACCTTGCCGCCTGCCCCCGACCTTCTGCTACGTCCGACTTTGCTTCTGCCTACTCCCTTGTACCTCGCCTATCTTCAGCAGCCAGAGAGGTGCCGTTGCTAGTGGATACGACCTGGTCACTACCGCCGCAGCAAGACCATCCCGCTTTGCGGCGGGCTCTGGTGAAAACCAGTAGTGTCTTAGAACCGGTCCACTAGCACGGTCCTCGCCATCCCTCTCTGGCACAGAGGATCCACCTCCTGCCAGCCGGCATCGTGACACCCCAAATATTATTTTTTCAGTATTTCCCTCCTTTTGTAATTCTACCCACAGTGATTCCACATCCTCAGAATCATCACACACTATGGCATCGTTCACACTGACTTTCATACCACTTCTTACATACAGACAGACTCCACCACCTTTTCTGTTCATTCTATCCTTGCGAAACAATGTAAACCCCTGCAGATTGACAGCCCAGTCATGCGAGGAGTCCAGCCATGTCTCAGTGACCCCAACTATATCAATATGTTCCTCCAGTATCAAGGCCTCAAGCTCCCCCATTTTATTTGCTAGGCTTCTGGCATTTGTGAACATACACTTTACATTTCCATCCTTTATGTTATTGGGGTTAATGGGATTCAAGGGTGTAAGTTTTATTTTCCTTTGAAGCTTATTCCTATTAACTATTCTAACCCCTCCCTCCGCTCCACCCCCAGGTACATTTATAATTCCCACCTCTCTATCTACACTATCTTCCCCCTCTTTACTGTAGGTTCCCTCCCCCCAAGTCCCTAGTTTAAACACTCCTCCACCCTTCTAGCCATCTTCTCCCCAAGCAAAGCTGCACCCTCCCCATTGAGGTGCAGCCCGTCCCTACGGTAGAGCCGGTAACCGACAGCGAAGTCAGCCCAGTTCTCCATGAACCCAAACCCTTCCTTCCTACACCAGCTTCTGAGCCACTTGTTTACCTCCCTGATCTCCCGCTGCCTCTCTGGTGCGGCTCGTGGTACTGGTAGTATTTCAGAAAAGACTACCTTGGAGGTCCTTGCCTTAAGCTTGCGGCCTAAGTCCCTGAAATCATTTTTAAGGACACTCCACCTACCTCTTACTTTGTCATTGGTGCCAATATGTACCATGACTGCTGGGTCCTCTCCAGCCCCGCCCAACAACCTGTCAACCCGATCCGCGATGTGCCGAACTCGTGCGCCAGGCAGACAACACACTGTTCGGCGATCCCGGTCTTTGTGACAGATTGCCCTGTCTGTCCCCCTAATAATTGAGTCCCCCACCACTAGTACCTGTCTGGCCTGCCCTGTACTCCTCCCTCCCTCCTTACTGGAGCATACACCCCCCTGGCGGTCAGAGGTGGTATCCTGCTGCAGTTCTCCTAGCTCTGTAATGGCATCCCCCTCATCTGCCAAGCGGGCAAACTTGTTGGGGTGTGCCAGTTCAGGACTAGCCTCCCTGACACTTTTTCCCCTACCCCTCTTTCTAACTGTAACCCAGCTAACTGCCTGACTGTCCTGCAACTCCGTCCCACTGTCCTCCCCCACCTCTACTCCCGAGAGTGCCTGCTCAGTGAGCAGGAGACTCCTCTCCATGTTGTTAATGCTTCTCATTGTTGCCAGTCGCCCCTCTAGATGCAGGATCTGGGCTTCCAAACGGACAACTAGCACACATCTCGCACAACAATATGCACTCTCAAACTGTTGTTCAAGGATTGCATACATTGAACAGGATGTACATTGGACTGCATTTTCCAACATGGAGGCCATCTAGTAATGGGGATTTCACAAATGTATAGGAAAAAACAGACAGTCAAAATTACACTTAAAAATTTTTTGTAGACCTTGTGCGTTCAGAAATTAAAACTCACAGCGATCTCAACCTCCTGCTTTCAAACTCCAGTTTTTGAAACTCCTCTTTCACGCCCCCTCTTACACAGCAACACTCAGAAAGAGCAAGCTCTCAATAAGAGTCCCAAGCTAAGATTTATACACCTGTGCCCAATCTACTCCTCCTCCCCCTAGAGGTGGAACAGAGAAAAAAAAAAAAAAAAAAGGGTGTTTAAACTCTAACAGTTATCCCACTATGTGCAAAAGAGAAAAACTTACCCAAAATATGAATGTGGGCTATAGGCAGTCGCACCCACTCCACAGATTCACTCCGCACAACAGATAATCACAGTTTTTGAAACTGCTCTTTCACGCCCCCTCTTACACAGCAACACTCAGAAAGAGCAAGTTTTGTGCTCTAAAATAGTTAAGAATTCACACCACTCTTTGTAAATGCCCCCTTTTGTCCTTAGGGGTTAATAGAAAGCTGCAAGAAAAAGTCAATTGTAATTTGCTGCTTGTTGCCCTGTAGAACACTTGGATCAACTAGGAATGTATTCAGATAGTTTTAAAGTGGTTTTCGGTTAATTTCAAAGTTATGGTGACATGTGATAAATCGAGATTTTCCTTGCTAACGTGACGGAAAATAAAAGTTATATGAAGACAGGAGGCGAGTATCTTGCATTAAACTTTCTTTTTAATGCCCATAGCAGAAAATTACAGACAATTCATTTACTTCAGTATAAGAAAATTTCATTTAAACTACAACTCCCAGCAGCCCCTGAATCCTCCCTCCCATTGGTCGGCGACCCTATATAAGGGGCTGTCTGGCTCTCCTCCTCCTCTTTCTTTTGTGCGAACTCCTGAACAGCGCACGGCATAATGTCACACAGGAAGCACTCCGACGTCAATCGAAACTCCGACTCCTGGTAACCGGATGTCAAGGCCAACCGGGCCTCAACCAACTGTGTTCTAACTGGAACAGAAAAACATAACGACTGTAATTCAGGGACGCCTCAGTCTCTGCCGTGTATGAGAAAGTTCCATTCTTCAATAGCCTGAACTGAGAAAGAAACACCATAACAGGGTTGGATAGGGAGGGAAGATACTCGCCTCCTGTCTTCATGTAACTTTTATTTTCTGTCACGTTAGCTAGGAAAATCTCGATTTATATATCAGACAGGAGGCTCATATCTTGCAAGTTTAAAGCTAACTGTGCTTAACATAAAGATATAAGAACAGACATGTCATAGTACGGACACAGAAACGTGTGTTTGTGGCCTAAAATAAAACTGCCTAAAAGTCGTCTCGGACGACCAATCGGCGGCCAATAATAGGTCTGAAAGCGAACCTCCTGAAGTAACCGCCTTGGTGGCCATAGCCCCTCTAGAAGAGTGGGCACCAAAAAGAGAGATATCAATCCCAGCCATTTCCATGGCTGACCTCACCCACCTGGCCAAAGTAGTCGAGGATACCGGAAGATGAGGTTTGACATACGATATCAATAATTGATTGCGAGACTCAGATCGCAATGTCGCGGTCCGCGACTCGTACGTTTGTAGACAGCGTACTACACACAGACGTGGGTGATCCGGAAAAAAGGGGTAGAAGACGGATTGAAGTCCCATCTTGGTTCTGCGAACCACCGAAAACCGTACCCCTTCCGGCGAAAACTGTCGCCTGGAAATATCCAACGCTTTAACATCCGACACCCGTTTTATGGACACTAAACATAACAGGGTAGTAAGTTTGAGGGATAAAAACTTTTAAGTGAGTGCGTCATTATCCTCCCAAGAGGAAAATAATTCCAACACACGGGAGACATCCCAAGTAGACTGGTATCTAGGACGTTTAAATTTTACTCCCCATAAGAGCCTACATACCAAAGGATGTTTGCCTACCGGTAACGCGTCCACCGGGCAATGATATGCCGTTATGGCGGATCTGTACACGTTCAGTGAACTATAAGATTTACCAGACTCAAAAGAATCCGCTAAATAATTCACTATCACTGAAACAGGTGCTTGAACGGCATCAATTTGCCGTTTATCACACCAACGAACCCACAAAGCCCAGGCCAAGACAAGGAGGTCTCTAGCCGATTGTGAAAGGTCACTACCGGCGTCCGGGACACCAAAACCAACCACGCAAGGAGTGGAAGGTTGCCCTCCAATACCAAGGGGTGAGGACCCATGGTAGGATTCGTGAGAAGGCGAGGCGAGAGAGGAATCAACCGAGGATAGTCGATCGTCATCCCTAGTAGAAGGGGAAACCACGGTTGCGTCGGCCACCAAGGGGTGACCAACACCACCGTCGCCTTCTGACTCAGTAATTGGAGAAGGACTCTGGTAATCATATTGAATGGGGGAAACGCATAGTGCGTCCCCCGCGCCCATATCTGGCGGAATGTGTCCACTGCGGACGCTTCCGGGTCCGGCCTCCAGCTGTTAAAGCGAGGCAATTGTAGATTGCTGTATTGGGTGGGTGTATGTATTTATAAGTATGTCAATGTGTATGTATATAAATTTGTCAATGTCTATGTCCAAGATATGAAAAATAATTATTTTATTGAGCTACAGTATAAAATTACATTAAATGGAAGTGCAGGATCCTTGCACTCACTAAGGCAATTACACTAATCAGATACAGTAAGTTGCCTAAGTTAGAATTAATAAAAAATATGCGGCAAGTGTGATATACACTTGCAGGCACTGGAGGCCCCCTATTTGGAGCCCACTGTTCTTGCAAAGAGCAACTCAGTTCAATAGACAAGTATAGTCAATAGGTTTAGCTGAATCCACCGGCCCTCTGGGTCACAACAGCGCGGCGGCTGTATAATAAGATGAATATAGGCAGCACGGCAGCTGTCAATGACAAATCACAGCATGGCGGCTGTCATGAGATGAAGTCCAGCCGGTACACAGTACCGCTTACCCTTAGATGGAGGATATGGCGGTCCTCAGTGTTGGTGTCGGGTACATCGGTGCAGGGTCAGGTTCCAGTGGTCCTGGAGCCGGGCAGTAGTGGAGTCGGAGGATATGGCAGTCCTCAAAGAGGGTGTCGGGTGCAACGATGCAGAGTCCGGTTGCAGCACTGCTGGAGTCAAAGGATATGGCAGTCCTCGGTGGTAATGTCGAGCCCAGCGGTGCAGGGTCCGGGTGCAAGGGAGCACGTCCCGGAGTCCAGATGTAGGTCTTAAGTGGGAACGCCCGCTCCTAGGTCTGGTGCCTATGTGGAGGAGCGGTGCGTGCGGTGGAAATACAGCTGTGATGCCGGTCTGGACAGGTGTGTCTGGACAGGTGTGTGAATGAAAGATCAGGAATGGAGTTGTCTGGATGGGTATGATTAGTAAATGAATGGTGATCAGAGTCATAATTTACTATATGAATCAGTGTGTATGAGTATATATAAGTGTGGGGTGAGTCTATGTGGATATATAGGGGGAATGAGGTGTTGTGTTTGGAGGAGACTGTGTAGGTGTACGAATGAGTATAAATGAATGGATATATCATGGTGAATAATCTAGTCTGGTCGTATGGTCACCATGTGTTATAAGGATAGGAATCATTAAAGATAGGAATACTAAAATAATATGGAGTAAGATAAAAAAAAATAGTAAATAATAAATAAAAATAAAAAGAATTATAATAAAAATAAAAATTGAAAATAAAAATAAATAATACAAATAAAAAAAATAAAAAAAATAGAAATATAAATATAAAAAAAATATATATATATATTTTTATATATTTATATTTCTATTTTTATTTTATTTTATTTTATCTTTATTATTTATTTTTATTTTCATTTTTTTTTATTATTATTATTTTTATTTTTATTTATTATTTACTATTTTTTATCTCACTCCATATTATTTTAGTATTCCTATCTTTAATGATTCCTATCCTTATAACACATGGTGACCATACGACCAGACTAGATTATTCACCATGATATAATATCCATTCATTTATACTCATCCGTACACCTACACAGTCTCCTCCAAATACAACACCTCATTCCCCCTATATATCCACATAGACTCACCCCACACTTATATATACTCATACACACTGATTCATATAGTAAATTATGACTCTGATCACCATTCATTTACTAATCATACCCATCCAGACAACCCCATTCCTGATCTTCCATTCACACACCTGTCTATGTCCAAATGGTCCTAACCGGGTTTTGGCTCAAACTACCGCTTCCCGCCAAATTTGCTCATATATAAGCACCTACACTCATTGCATACTTCATGATCACTGAGGAAGGTCCTAGGTGGACCGAAACGCGTCTGATCCATACACACATAATATTAGCACCATCAGCGAAGCACCCTGCAACTCACTCTACTGCACCGGGACCCAGACCGGCATCACAGCTGTATTTCCACCGCACGCACCGCTCCTCCACATAGGCACCAGACCTAGGAGCGGGCGTTCCCACTTAAGACCTACATCTGGACTCCGGGACGTGCTCCCTTGCACCCGGACCCTGCGCCGCTGGGCTCGACATTACCACCGAGGACTGCCATATCCTCTGACTCCAGCAGCGCTGCAACCGGACTCTGCATCGTTGCACCCGACACCATCTTGAGGACTGCCATATCCTCCGACTCCACTACTGCCCGGCTCCAGGACCACTGGAACCTGACCCTGCACCGCTGTACCTGACTCCAACACTGAGGACCGCCACATCCTCCAAGGGTAAGCGGTACTGTGTACCGGCTGGACTTCATCTCATGACAGCCGCCGTGCTGTGATTTGTCATTGACAGCTGCCGTGCTGCCTATATTCACCTTATTATACAGCCGCCGTGCTGTTGTGACCCAGAGGGCCGGTGGATTCAGCTAAACCTATTGACTATACTTGTCTATTGAAAGGAGTTGCTCTTTGCACTGGTACTAATTATTATCTGGACATATATCACACCTGCCGCATATGTTTTATTAATTCTAACTTAGGCAACTTACTGCATCTGATTAGTGTAATTGCCTTAGTGAGTGCAAGGATCCTGCACTCCCATTTTATGTAATTTTATACTGTAGCTCAATAAAATTATTATTTTTCGTATCTTGGATATAGACATTGATTTATTTGATACAGAGTCACACCACATTTTTCACCTACATAGTTTCACACCTCTACATAGTCACATTCTAACTAACCCACAATACATTTTCAACCACCATCCTCCTCTAAACCACAAGCAGATTAACTATATTGTCACTCTCATTCATTCTCTTCTCACTCATTCTCTTCTCACTCATTCACACATTTATATACATACACATTGACATACTTATAAATACATACACCCACCCAATACAGCCCAACACACTCGTAGCATATCTAGCCCTGGAGAAGAAGCCAAACCACTGAATGAGTTTTTATTTATATAACATAACGGACCTAAGCATAAAGGCACTACAGTGTGTGGACACAGTACTTTATATATACATATTTCCATGAATATATTAACCCATTAAACATTTGAAGTTTGCCAGGTCTGAATGCCATTGGAGGCTGAGTATGACGTCAGACTCCAGGGTCTATTGGTGGTGTATAGGAATGAATGGGCTACATCTAGAACATTGTGATTTTTTGCCCATTGGGATCAATTGTGGTCTATGGAGATCTTGCGGCAAACGGGTAGAAAGCTAAACAGCAGGGTCCTGGTGTAGGTTCAATTCCAGGGTTGATATACAGTGTTGGGATTATACTTTAATTAGGATAGACATGATTTTTGAACTGTGGGAACTAGGTCAATTGGATAACACACATTACCTCCTGTTTCAATTAACCTAGTTGCCCATTTATAATATCCAATTGACCTAGGTCCCACAGTTCAAACACTTTCTTAATTATCAATTGACCCATATATGTCTATCCTAATTAAAGTATAATCCCAACACTCTATATCAACCCAGGAATTGTACCCACACCAGGGTCCCCCATCCACATTTCTACCAGGACCCACGCTGTTTAGCTTTCTACCCCATTTGCCACAAGATCTCCAAAGCCCACAATGGGCCCATTGATTTCAATCAGCAAAAAAATCACAATGTTATAGATCTAACCCATTAATTCCCATTAGTTAACAGATAATAAAGAAATGACAAAATCAGAATATAGATAATGAAAAAATATGAAGATATAAAGAAAATGAATAAAATATAAATACATAAAATAAAACGAGAAAAATAGAAAAAACTGAAGGAAATATGTATAAATGAAAAAATATAAAAAAATAAATAAAATAATAAATAAAATATTTTTTATATAAAAAGATGTTTTTATTAATTCTCCCTGTATATTATACAGTAGGCCTTCATGGTGATTTTGAAGGGGTTATACAACTTGAGAAGCTAGGGACAAATCCCACGCTTAACCCAATCAAGGGTCAAGATGTTATCTATCAAAGAGGGGACCCCTGTGTTTGGGACCGTTAAGCCCCCACCCCACTAAGGTCACCCCACCTAACTACATACCAAGTGCGCCCGCTTACTCAGCAGCGCTGACCCCGATATATCAATACACCATATCTTGGGAAAAGTATATAGCACAAAATGAAAAATAATAGTGAACAAAAAAAGGCAAAATAAAAATAAAACATTTTAAAATATTGAAAAAAATTTTAAGTAAATATATAAAAAATAAAAAACAATAAATAAAAATAAGAAAAAAAATGAAAATAATAAGAGTTATAATAAATATAAATAAGAAAAATGGAAAACAAAAAATAGCAAGAAAGAAGATCATCAAAGAAAAACATAGAAATATACTACAGAACCTAAAACCCTCAAACAAAGTCTCCCATTCTCAGTATGAATACTGCTCCACAATCAATGCATTTGCACAGCGTTTATTTAGTTCATCATAACACAAAAGAAACTTCGAAACATATTGATAGCAATTTACAAAGCTTGAATGTTGGAACAGATGAAGTCTTCTCCTCCAGAAATCCAATTCTAGAAGAAAAGAGAAAAAATATATTTATAATAGGTATAAAGTCATAATTGTGTATCCCATTACATATGTAGAGGGAGGGAATATAACAGATAGGGGAGATCCTAGGATACCTATAGTACACCTTTGTAGAATTGTCTGAGTAGTATTAAAATCTGCATTAAGGTCGTGGGGACGTAGTGAGTTTAGTTTATATATCCACCACAATTCACGCTTTTTAAGAAGAGCCAACCGATCACCCCCTCTCACAGGGTTTGGGATGTGGTCGATTGCCATAAAGCAAGTGAAGTGTTTGGACACTGGAAGGTCCAGCCGTTGTTTGCGTATACTGAATCTGTGGTTATTAATTTGTGTCTTTAAGCTCCATGTGGTTTGTCCTACATAGACAAAACCACATGGGCAAGTTAGAACATAGATTACCCATGTCGAGTCACAGGTAAGGTAGAATTTTAAAGAATATTTAACTCTAGTCTCCGGATGTACAAAACAGGGTCCCTTGAGCATAAATTTACAATCAACACATGATAAACACGGAAAAGAACCAATACTACTAGGTCTGTTTGTCTAGTATTCTGGGGAGAGTCAATGGTTAATTTTACTAGTTTGTCCCTCAAATTTCTAGATCGTTTGTATGACATTAAGGGAAATGTAGAGAACTCCTTAAATCCCCCTTGTAACTTTTCTGTAGAATAGGCCAGTATTTATTAATAATGCCTGCAATTTTACCACTATGGCTGTTGTACACAGAGGTAAAGGGAATCCTTCCTGGTTTGGCAGTCTAGGTTGTTTTGGTAAGAGTGGATAGTCTGTCAAGTGAGTGGAGTCTATCTCTCTGTCTATCTACTATATTCTTTGGGTATCCCCTCTCCGGAAAATTTGTAGAGACGATATCCAGAGTAGTGTCCAAAATTCGTTCATCGCTGACTATATGTTTGACTCTCAATAACTGACTAAACGGAAGAGATTCTATCATCTTCCTAGGGTGACAGCTTTTAAAGTGGAGTAGCGTGTTTTTGTCTGTTTGTTTAGTATAAAGGGAGGTGCAAATTTGCCCATCCTTTTTACTAACCTAGACGTCAAGAAAACTAACTCCCTCCAAAGAATAGGACATAGTAAATGAAATATTTGGATCGATCGAATTTAGAAATGTGTGAAAAATATTCAATTCTTCAACTGTACCATTCCAAAGGAGGAAGATGTCATCAATATATCATCACCATGCCAGACAATGTCTGGCATGGTGGGATGGGAAGATGACATCTTCCTCCATTGTTGCAACATATAGGTTTGCATACATAGGCGCGACATGTGTCCCCATAGTGGTCCCGACTAACTGTAAATAAAATGTATCTTCAAACATGAAATAATTATTGGTCAAAATAAATTCTAACAAATTCAACATAAATTGTTGGGCCGCTATGGGGAATTCAGATGTCGCTAATGCCTTAAAGATTGCTATTAGGCCTCTCTCATGACTAATGGAGGTGTATAGACTTGTGAAATGGTGTCCTCACGAAGGTGCACATCTCAAATTTTTGTAAGGAAATCTGTGGTATCCAGTATGTAAGATTTAGTACGAAAAACAAAAGGTCTTAAAACACGGTCCAGAAAAATAGAGGTGTTGCTTAAAAGTGAATTATGTCCGGAGACTATAGGACGGCCTGGTGGATTAACTAAAGATTTGTGAATTTTTGGAAGAACATAAATGATGGGTGTAACTGGATTTTTTACTATAAGAAATTCTCTTAAACTTTCATCAATAATGCCATCTACATAGGCCTGTTCAACAATAGATGTCAATTTTCCCAATGTGACCTGCATAGGGTCAAATTCTAACCTTCTATACGTGTGTGTATCAAGTAACTGTCTATAGACCTCTTTTTTGTAGTCTGTTGTGTCCATAACAACGACCACACACCCCTTGTCCGCGGGTTTGATGGTGAGGTCGTGGTTATGGACCAACAGATCAATGGCTTCCCTCTCTACCTTAGAAAGATTATGCTGTTTAGTACCCATCTGAAGTGTTTGTTCTTTAACTACCTCTATGTCCCTCCGAACCAGTGACACAAATGTTTCTAGTGGGTGGGACACAAGAGCTGGATTGAAATTCTCTTTGTTGTATAAGTCAAATTTTTTTTAAATGTAGTAGACAACCACCTCCACTTGTATCTTGGGTGACCTCTTTCTTATTTCCTGTGTCACTAAACCAAACCTTCAATTTAATGCGTCTAAAAAAATCCTGCATATCACACTCTAATTCGAACCAATTTGTCATAGATACAGGGCAAAATTACAATCCTTTCGCTAATAAAGACAGTTCTGCGTTAGTAAGTGTATGAGAAGAAATATTTACCACAGTCTCAGTGCTCTTTAAGTCTTTCTCTTGTTGTCCTGGAATAGGGCAGGTGTTAGTTTCCCATGTTTCTGTCTTCGGGTTTTTCCTTGACCGATGTCTTTTTCGGCCACCTCTTCTGGTGGGTCTCTTGTAGAAATATTCTCTGGTAGTCCCGTTCCTAAAAAATCTTTGGAAGGAGCAGAATTATTGGTTACATTCCTTGAAACAGACTTATTAGATTTGCCCCGTCAAGGAGACGAAAACTGATTATCCACAATATTAGACCATTGTTTATTCCATGTGTACACTTTCCCTTTAGTATAGTCCATCTGGTCTCTATACCATTTTATTTTCTTTGTATCCATAACTTCAATTCTAAATTTATGCAGACGTTCCCTGTTACTATCCATATATGTGGAAAATTCATCTCCAAACAGCATCTTAGACACGCTCTATTCTAAATCAGTCACTCTAGCTTGTACAACAGTCAAGCCAAACCAGGAAGGATTCCCTTTACCTCTGTGTACAACAGCCATAGTGGTAAAATTGCAGGCATTATTAATAAATACTGGCCTATTCTACAGAAAAGTTACAAGGGGATTGAGGAGTTCTCTACATTTCCCTTAATGTCATACAAACGATCTAGAAATTTGAGGGACAAACTAGTAAAATCAACTATTGACTCTCCCCAGATTACTAGACAAACAGTTCTAAGTACACGTAGTATTGGTTCTTTTCCGTGTTTATCATGTGTTGATTGTAAATTTATGCTCAAGAGACCCTGTTTTGTACATCCGGTGACTAGAGTTAAATATTCTTTAATATTCTATCTTACTTGTGACTCGACATGGGTAATCTATGTTCTAACTTGCCCATGTGGTTTTGTCTATGCAGGACAAACCACATGGAGCTTAAAGACACAAATTAATAACCACAGATTCAGTATACGCAAACAACGGCTGGACCTTCCAGTGTCCAAACACTTCACTGAGTTTGGACACTTGAAAAAGATCTACGCTTTATGGCAATCGACCACATCCCAAACCCTGTGAGAGGGGGTGATCGGTTGGCTCTTCTTAAAAAGCGTGAATTGTGGTGGATATACAAACTAAACTCCCTACGTCCCCACGGCCTTAATGCAGATTTTAATACTACTTAGACAATTCTACATAGGTGTACTATAGGTATCCTAGGATCTCCCCTATCTGTTATATTCCCTCCCTCTACATATGTAATGGGATACACAATTATGACTATATACCTATTATAAATATATGTTTTCTCTTTTTCGTCTAGAATTGGATTTCTGGAGGAGAAGACTTCACCTGTTCCGACATTCAAGCTTTGTAAATTGCTATCAATATGTTTCGAAGTTTCTTTTGTGTTATGATGAACTAAATAAACGCTGTGCAAATGCATTGATTGTGGAGCAGTATTCATACTGAGAATGGGAGACTTTGTTTGAGGGTTTTAGGTCTGTAGCATATTTCTACAATGTTTTTCTTTGATGATCTTCTTTCTTCTTTCTATTTTTTGTTTTCCATTTTTCTTATTTATATTTATTATAACTTATTATTTTCATTTTATTTTTTTATTTCTTATTTTATTTATTGTTTTTTATTTTTATATTTTAAACTTTTAATTTTTTTCAATATTTTTAAATTTTTTATTAATTTTTCCTTTTTTTTGTTCACTATTATTTTTCATTTTGTGCTATATACTTTTCCCAAGATATGGTGTATTGATATATTGGGGTCAGCGCTGCTGAGTAAGCAGGCGCACTTGGTATGTAGTTAGGTGGGGTGACCTTAGTGGTGGGGGCTTAACGGTACCAAACACAGGGGTCCCCCCTTTGATAGATAACATCTTGGCCCTTGATTGGGTTAAGCGTGGGATTTGTCCCTAGCTACTCGAGTTGTATAACCCCTTCAAAATCACCATGAGTGCCTACTGTATAATATACGGGGAGAATTAATAAAAAAAAAATCTTTGTATATAAAAAATATTTTATTTATCATTTTATTATTTTTTAAAAATATTTTTTCATTTACCGTATACATATTTCCTTCAGTTCTTTCTATTTTTCTCATTTTTTATTTTATGTATTTGTATTTTTATTCATTTTCTATATATCTTCATATTTTTTCATTATCCATATTCTGATTTTGTCATTTCTTTATTATCTGTTAACTACATGAACTCTTTCCCTCTCCTTGGTCACCTATATCCTCAGTGCTGATGTGCTGCTCTCTCAGATTTGGTTCACATAGGGTTCATATCTGCTTGATCATGTATGACAGTCTGCGATCGTGTTCTCGTGGTCCCGATATACAGCTATGCTTACAGCGTGGTTAGTTGCCGGGACAACAAGTCACGTGACCAGACGAGTCACATGATCACGTTCCCATGCCTGGAAGTAGTAGTAACTGAATACCCACGCTTGCAAACGCCAATACATGGATCAGGTGAATATCTCCTCTTGATTATTCAATATGTATGTACTTTATGATATGCTTTAATGTACACATGTGTTTCAAACTTTCTTGTTATATGTAATTCGAATATGAATGTATTTTTCAAGCGGTGTTTTTAACCTTGTTTTTAACCTTTTTAACCGGTGTTTTTAACCTTTTTAACCTGCTTTATTTTGAGACTATTGTTACGCCGAGCGCTCCGGGTCCCCGCTCCTCCCCGGAGCGCTCGCTACACTCCTCTCACTGCAGCGCTCCGGTCGGTTCCACGGACCCGGGGCGCTGCGATACCGCCTCTGGCCGGGATGCGATTCGCGATGCGGGTAGCGCCCGCTCGCGATGCGCACCCCGGCTCCCGTACCTGACTCGCTCTCCGTCAGTTCTGTCCCGGCGCGCGCGGCCCCGCTCCCTAGGGCGCGCGCGCGCCGGGTCTTTGCGATTTAAAGGGCCACTGCGCCGCTGATTGGCGCAGTGGTTCCAATTAGTGTTGCCTTAGTGCCAGTGAAAGCGTTTCCTTGTGTGTTCCTAGCCTGTGTTCCAGACCTCCTGCCGTTGCCCCTGACTACGATCCTTGCTGCCTGCCCCGACCTTCTGCTACGTCCGACCTTGCTTCTGTCTACTCCCTTGTACCGCGCCTATCTTCAGCAGCCAGAGAGGTTGAGCCGTTGCTAGGGGATACGACCTGGTCACTACCGCCGCAGCAAGACCATCCCGCTTTGCGGCGGGCTCTGGTGAAAACCAGTAGTGACTTAGAACCGATCCTCTAGCACGGTCCACGCCAATCCCTCTCTGGCACAGAGGATCCACTACCTGCCAGCCGGCATCGTGACAACTATGTATATACATATATATATATATATATATATATATATATATATATATATATATATAATTTATTTATTTCTTTATTTTGGAATTACCATCATTACTGAAACGTAAGGAAAAAATAAAGTGCTGATAAAGCTAAAACCTTGCTTAAAAATTTCATTGTGCAAAAAAATTAAAAATTGCTTGAAAAAGACGAGGCAGGCAAAGGAGCAAAATCGACTCCGCTTTCTGAAACTTTTAGGCTCATGTGAGCCAAGCCTGACAAAGAAAGAATGCTCGGCAAGCCGCTGTCACCCCAAAGTTCTGAGCGTGACCTGGTTCCACATGTTTGGCTTACTCTTCTCTGGCACTGAAGCAGGACTGAAATTTTGACTTTTGGTATAGTGATCTTGTTAAGGAACACTGCAGTTATTTTAGATTTTTGTGAAATTCCATATTATTAACCCCTTGAGGACTCATGGTTTTTCCATTTTTGCACTTTTGTTTTTTCCTCCTCACCTTTTAAAAATCATAACCCTTTCAATTTTGCACCTACAGACTCATTTGATCGCTTTTATTTTTGCGCCACCAATTCAACTTTGTAATGACATTAGTCATTTTACCCAAAAATCTATGGTGAAACAAAAAAAAAAATCATTGTGTGACAAAAAAATAAAAATAAAAACATCATTGTGTACATTTGGGGGGCTTCCGTTTCTACACAGTGCATTTTTCGGTAAAAATGAAACTTTCTCTTTATTTTGTAGGTTCATACAATGAAAGTAATACCCTACTTATGTAGGTTTGATTTTGTCTTACTTCTGGAAAAATCATAGCTACATGCATGAAAATGTATACGTTTAAAAATGTCCTCTTCTGAACACTATAACTTATTTTCACTTTAGACGCGGCTTTTTGTACTTTCATTTTAGATGCGGGTTTACTTTTACTTTAGACGCGGCAATCAACTTTGATCACCGCATCTGAAGAGATAATACCGAGCATCACTGTGATCTGGTATTAGCCGCGGGTACCGGCCATTAATAGCTACCGGGACCAACCCGATATGACACGGCGTCATCGCGTGACGTTATATTGCTGGAGCCAGTGCAGGATGTAAATATACGTCCTGCGTCGTTAAGGGGTTAAACTTTGAGTTGCAAGGTGGCACAATAGTCTTTTATAGGGCCTGAACATATAGGACTAATCAGGAGTTTAGGAATGGGGCAAATACAGGTATCAGAACACGTCTGCTATGGTGAACTACAATGTTTGCTCAGGCTCAGGTGAGGAGGTTGAGAAAAGCCTTAAATAGGTAGTGCATGACCAGGAACAGGTGGAGAACAGATTTAAGTGCATGCAATGGCTTTTTAAGTTCCAGAGAACGTAAGAGGTAGCATGGACGCTGTGACGAGTGAGTGGGGCATTGACTGCGAGGCAGCAGTAAGTGGCGGTATGCCAGTGGGAGCTGACCACTGGCATTACAATTACAAACCATGACATCCAACCTTTCTTACAGAATATCAACGTGCAGACTTACAATGATCAAATAACCACTTTCAAACCAAATCTTTTTTTGTCTAGAAAATTACCAGGACCGGACCCCTTTCATCACTCTAAAGAGGTACTCCAGCATTTAATGGGGTACTCCGGCCCTAAGACATCTTATCACCTATCCAAAGCATAGGGGATAAGATGTCTGACCGTGGGGGTCCCGCCTCTGGGGACCCCCACAATCTTGCATTCGACACCCACCTCTTTGAGCTGCATGCTGTGCTGCCAGCTCATAAACTGCGGGGAGCCGACCACGGGGCCGGAGTATCGTGATGTCACGACACCGCCCCGTGTGACATCACCCGCCCCCCCGCTATGCAAGTCTATGGGAGGGGGCGTGATGGCCGCCACGCCCCCTCCCATAGACTTGCATAGTGGGGGTGGGGGGTGACGTCACATGGGGGCAGAGAACAGCACCAAAATGGAGTTGGCTTCATAATAGGGTAATATAGGGGCAGCCAGTAAAAAGTATGACTTGTCCGGCAAAATAACAAGCATTCATATCACTGTAGGTGGGAAAATAAATATGTTATGAAGAGGAAGAAAACATAAGCCAAAAATCAAAGGGAAGGGGTTAAAAGGAAAAATCCTGTAATTTGTAAGGTTTTGTGTAAGTAATGATGATATATAACTTCTTAAAATAGGAACCCTGGGTGCTTCTGTGAACAGCACTCCACCCACAGTCATTTCTGGAGAGGCAAAGAGGTTTCAGAACTAAAGTTATATTTATAAAATTGTTTAATGCAAAAAAAACCAGATAAAGCAATGAGTAATATAATTCTTGTAAACACTCCTTAGATTTTCCAGATCTTGGTTCCGTAGGAATTTTGCCGAGAGTTTAAAGTTTAAGTAAAAGAAAACTAACAATGCTTGGATTAGAATCCCTGTCAAATACATATAAAATCAGTGAGTTTATTTAGAAATGTATTGATAGAAACCAGACTTGCAGAAATCACTCAACTCTCTTAGAATGCTACCTAGCAAACGCACAATGTACCTGTATGCCCTGGCTGCCTGGTTCTTGGCACACCGGGATGTACATCTTGAGTCTCAATGGACTATAACGCGGTCCTGATGAAGTGGTGTCTTATGAAATGTACGTTGAGGTGTTGTGCAGGAATAACCACATGGTTCTGAACGGGATGTCTACCTCAGGAAATAGATTTTGATATTTAATTTGCATTATTTATTTTGTCTTATTTTGACTTTTGTATATGCCTTAGGTACATGTACTTTGGGCCCACACTTGTGCATGTGAAGTGAAAATGGGCTATATTAGTGCAATATTTTAGATGGATTTACTATTTACAGATTTCAATATACCATATGAATTGATTGCTTTTTTGAGCTGATAGGATCTGGCCCTGGAGTCTTCTATCCTCCCCATACTTTTTAGGTTTACTCATTGATATTAGTTATTGTATGTTCCAGGGGAAAAGTGTAGGGTTTGACAACAGCTGCTCTGACCTGACTATTCTCCAGGCTTTATTCAGCTGTCACATATACTGTAACTCATCAGGTTTTACTTAAAAATAAAGGCTCTCAGATCTGTTTCCTAACCTTCTTTTGAACATTTCTTTTGAAAGTGTAGGAGAGAACTAGGGAAAGTTAAAGTGAACCTGTCAGATGATTTCACATTGTAAAATGGCAGCACCAGGTAGGGGTTAAAAGCACCTTTATAGGCATACTTATATATTTGTGAACTTCTTGTGATGACTGGTTCTGCCAAAACCCATAGGGTTAATGATTTCTAGCTCTGTTGTTTGTTTTGGTTGCTGGCATGGCGCCTCTGGGCTCCTGGGTGTGGTTTAGCTTGCTGAGCCAATTAGAGTCCTCCTGGTTGCAGCTCAGGCATATATAAGGAGGCCTTTTTCAGTCATTCTCTGCTTGTGATAGTTCTTAGTAACTTACCTAGCTATGTCTGAACTCATTCTGTTTATTCTGGTTTTGTGACTTTTGGCTTGTGACTTCCCTTTGATACTCTGTTGCTGTACTTAATGCTCTCCAGGTTTAGACTTGGCCCTCTGACTACGTATTTTTGTGTGTGCGTGTTTAGGTTTGTTTTCTGTTAGTTGTGTACCTCCAGCCTTTCCCGACCTTTTGTCAGTTTTGTAGTTTATTGTTTTGACTATATGACTGTCCCTCACTTATTTAGGAAGGGATTGTCACCGTGGTTATGGACCTGTTGTCTAGGGCAGGTATGTAAGTAGGCAGGGACAGGGGAGTGGGCACTAATAGTGTGCAATTGTCACGATGCCGGCTGGCAGGAGGTGGATCCTCTGTGCCAGAGAGGGATTGGCGTGGACCGTGCTAGTGGACCGGTTCTAAGTCACTACTGGTGTTCACCAGAGCCCGCCGCAAAGCGGGATGGTCTTGCTGCGGCGGTAGTGACCAGGTCGTATCCACTAGCAACGGCTCAACCTCTCTGACTGCTGAAGATAGGCGCGGTACAAGGGAGTAGACAGAAGCAAGGTCGGACGTAGCAGAAGGTCGGGGCAGGCAGCAAGGATCGTAGTCAGGGGCAACGGCAGGAGGTCTGGAACACAGGCTAGGAACACACAAGGAAACGCTTTCACTGGCACAATGGCAACAAGATCCGGCGAGGGAGTGAAGGGGAAGTGAGGTATACATAGGGAGTGCACAGGTGAACACACTAATTATAACCACTTGCGCCAATCAGCGGCGCAGTGGCCCTTTAAATCGCAGAGACCCGGCGCGCGCGCGCCCTAGGGAGCGGGGCCGCGCGCGCCGGGACAGGACCGACGGAGAGCGAGTCAGGTACGGGAGCCGGGGTGCGCATCGCGAGCGGGCGCCACCCGCATCGCGAATCGCATCCCGGCTGGAGGCGGTATCGCAGCGCACCGGGTCAGTGGATCTGACCGGAGCGCTGCAGTAGCGAGAGTGTAGCGAGCGCTCCGGGGAGGAGCGGGGACCCGGAGCGCTCGGCGTAACAGCAATCCTTCCCTGCCCAGACGTGACAGTTCTGTTGTGTTTTTTTATGTAAGCAAATGAAATGTGTCTGCCAGTAATGTATCTCCACATCTAAATGTATGACCGTGAAGGTGCTTTTAACCCTTACCTGGCAATGTGATTAGTTGCACTATGTGAAACCATCCAACAGATTTCTATTAATGGTTGCCTAGAAATCGGGTATTGCTTATGTTTTAACTTAATGTGGGCGCTGCATGACAATATGTTATCAGCCTTTTTCTCCTTTTTTCACTTTGGGTACTTCATGGTTACATACAGTCATTGTTTTCACAGTTTGACTTAATATGAATACAGTAGGGTTCTATGTGGGCACATTTTAGTGCTCAGTACAATTCTGTCTTCAGTATACAAATAAAGCATTGGTTATCGTTAGTGTGGCAACTTGACACTACATTGTGTTGCCATGATGTCCTAATGTACTAGGGATCAAAATGAGGCCAGTAATTAAATAATATTAAACGTCAGTATGCATAATGCTTTTCAATATTGTACTGTACTCTTGAAGTTGGAATTTTTTTTTCTAACACATAACGAAGCAATATGGGAGAGGACTTGAGTCAGCAAAACACTTGGGGCAACAATATAACTTAGTTTAGAATTTTATTTCCTCTTTACCTGTCGCAATTTGAGCTCATATAACCAATTTCTTTGATAAGAATAGTCTTACTCTATATCTCCCCTTAAAACACATCTATTTGTCTCTAATTTAATATTATTATTAGAGATGAGCGAACTTTTGAATGTGTTGAAAAAATGTGTTTTGGACCAAATTTATTTGCGGCAAATCGGTATTAAAAATGGCTATTTCTGGCCTACAGAGAGCATCAATAGGGGTGAAGAGCACTTTGCCTTGTCCTAACATGCATAGGGAGTGTGCTCTGTTAGTGAAATAATACTGTTATTCAGTATGACATGCAGATTACAGGCATTGCTATTAGAATCACTGCTGCAGAGCGTCGATGTGGCAGCAGGGAGACCAGATGGTGTCAAAATTGAAGAGAATAAAGAGATTTTTTATGTTGTTTTTATTAAATTAATTTGAATTTATTTAAAATTTTTATGTACCCATTTTGTGAGCATCAAGCTGGCAGTCCTCCACCAGGCGAGATACCAGCTGTTCCAGCCCCTACCTCTCAGCGCCCCCCTGACTATGAAAGTGCAAATGTTTTATTTAATCAGTTATGGTTCATTGTTATTGCTCAAGCTGTTCCATTTTATTCTTGTGATAATTCCACAGATAACATGACGTAGACGACCATAGGGCCTCAGTCTTGAAAAGATTAAATCGATTTTTTTTAATTTAAATTTAAGATTTATATTAGATTCCCAAGTTTTATGTCCTGGTGTTTACTTTGAACTAATACTGTATGACCACAAAACCCAATCTAACAAGAAGTCACATGGCGGCACAATGACAGAGCCTAGAGATGGCAGCAGCATGAGGAGACCATAATCTGGCAGAATGACACAGCCTGGAATTGAAGGCAGCAAGAGGAGATCATATAGTGGCAGAATGAACCAGTCTGGAGATGGCAACAGCCTGAAAAGACCATAGGGCCTCACAATAGAGAAGATGAAATATATTTTTGAAATTTTAAATTCAATATTTTAGATATATTGTTACGCCGAGGGGTCCGGGTCCCTGCTCCTCCCCGAAGCGCTTGCAGCGTTTCTCTCCCTGCAGCGCCCCGGTCAGACCCGCTGACCGGGAGCGCTGCACTGACATTGCCGGCGGGGATGCGATTCGCATAGCGGGACGCGCCCGCTCGCGAATCGCATCCCAAGTCACTCACCTGTCCCGGTCCCCGGCTGTCATGCTCTGGCGCGCGGCTCCGCTCTCTAGGGCGCGCGCGCACCAGCTCTCTGAGATTTAAAGGGCCAGTGCACCAATGATGGTGCCTGGCCCAATCACCCTAATTAGTTTCCACCTGCTCCCTGGCTATATGACCTCACTTCTCCTGCACTTCCTCGCCGGATCTTGTTGCCTTGTGCCTAGAGAAAGCTACTCTGTGTTTACCACTACTGTGTTCCTGACCTTCTGCTATCACCATTGACTACGAACCTTGCCGCCTGCCCCGACCTTCTGCTACGTCTGACCTTGCTCTTGTCTACTCCCTTGTACCGCGCCTATCTCAGCAGTCAGAGAGGTTGAGCCGTTGCCAGTGGATACGACCTGGTTGCTACCGCCGCTGCAAGACCATCCTGCTTTGCGGCGGGCTCTGGTGAACACCAGTAGCAACTTAGAACCGGTCCACCGACACGGTCCACGCCAATCCCTCTCTGGCACAGAGGATCCACCTCCAGCCTGCCGAATCGTGACAGTAGATCAGGCCATGGATCTCGTTGAGGTCCCCCTGCCAGTTGTCGCTGACCTCACCACGGTGGTCGCCCAGCAATCCCGACAGATCGCTCATCTGAGTCACCAGCTGTCGCAAGTGTCCACCATGGTACAGCAACTTCAGTCGCAGCTACAGCAGCTGCAACAGCAGCCACCATCTCCTGCACCTCCTCCTCAGCGAGTGGCCGCTCCTAACCTCCGCTTGTCACTGCCGGACAAATTTGATGGGGACTCTAGACTCTGCCGTGGTTTCATGTCACAATGTTCCCTACATTTGGAGATGTTGTCGGACCAATTTCCTACAGAACGGTCGAAGGTGGCTTTCGTGGTTAGTCTCCTGTCTGGGAAGGCTTTGTCTTGGGCCACACCGCTCTGGTACTGCGATGATCCTGTCACCGCCACTGTACACTCCTTCTTCTCTGAGGTTCTTAGTGTCTTGGAGGAACCAGCCCGAGCTTCTTCTGCCGAGACTGCCCTGCTGAACCTGGTCCAGGGTAATTCTTCAGTAGGCAAGTACGCCATCCGATTTCGTACTCTCGCTTCCGAATTATCTTGGAACAACGAGGCTCTCTGCGCGACCTTTAAAAAAGGCCTATCCAGTAACATCAAAGATGTGCTGGCCGCACGAGAGATTCCTGCCAACCTGCATGAACTTATCCATTTGGCCACCCGCATTGACATGCGTTTTTCTGAAAGACACTAGGAACTCTGCCAGGAAAAAGACCTTAATCCCTGGGCACCTCTCTCACGGTATCCCTTGCAATCTACCTCTGTGCCTCCCGCCGAGGAGCCTATGTAAGTGGATCGGTCTCGCCTGACTCTTGAAGAGAGGTCTCCCCGTAGGGATAAAAATCTATGTCTGTACTGCGCTAGTACCGAACATTTCTTGGTGAATTGCCCTATTCGTCCTCCACGTCTGGAAAATGCACGCACGCAACCAGCTCACGTGGGTCTGGCGTCTCTGGGTACGGAGTCTGCTTCTCCATGTCTCACTGTGCCCGTACGGATTTCTCCTTCTGCCAACTCCTCCTTCTCTGCCGTTGCCGTCTTGGCCTCTGGTTCTTCTGGAAATTTTATTCTGGCCTCTTTGCTTGATAGGTACTGCATCCCGGTGACCCGTCTCATCAAGCCGCTCTACATTTCTTCGGTCAACGGAGTCAAGTTGCACTGCACTGTGCATTACCGCACAGAGCCCCTGCTTATGAACATTGGACCGCATCTCGAGAAAATTGAATTTTTGGTTTTGCCCAACTGCACCTCTGAAGTCCTCCTCGGTCTGCCATGGCTCCAGCATCATTATCCCACCCTTGACTGGACCACCAGGGAGATCAAGAATTGGGGTCCTGCTTGCCTCAAGAAATGCCTCACTTCTGCTCCCAGCCCCGTCTGTCGAACCTCAGTGTCTCCTCCTGTGCCTGATCTCCCCAAGGCCTATAAGGACTGTGCGGTGCCTCCTCATAGCCCCCGTCCTGGTGACACTCTGCCCCGTGCCAAGCCTCACCCTCTGCCCCCCTCCCCATTCCCACTCCTTCTGAACTGTCTGCCGTGCATGAGCATACCCAGGTCTTCACTGTCCCCCAGAAGGAGACTCTACAATCGCTCCCAATGTCCTCGTCCTATGTGGAGCGACATCCCGACAAAAAGAGGGGGAGACCTAAGGGGGGGGGGGGGTACTTAGGGTACTGTTACGCCGAGCGCTCCGGGTCCCTGCTCCTCCCTGAAGCGCTCGCGGCGTTTCTCTCCCTGCAGCGCCCCGGTCATACCCGCTGACCGGGAGCGCAGCACTGACATTGCCGGCGGGGATGCGATTCGCATAGCGGGACGCGCCCGCTCGCGAATCGCATCCCAAGTCACTCACCTGTTCCGGTCCCCGGCTGTCATGCTCTGGCACGCGCGGCTCCGCTCTCTAGGGCGTGCGTGCGCCAGCTCTCTGAGATTTAAAGGGCCAGTGCAACAATGATGGTGCCTGGCCCAATCACCCTAATTAGTTTCCACCTGCTCCCTGGCTATATGACCTCACTTCCCCTGCACTTCCTCGCCGGATCTTGTTGCCTTGTGCCTAGAGAAAGCTACTCTGTGTTTACCACTACTGTGTTCCTGACCTTCTGCTATCACCATTGACTACGAACCTTGCCGCCTGCCCCGACCTTCTGCTACGTCTGACCTTACTCTTGTCTACTCCCTTGTACCGCGCCTATCTCAGCAGTCAGAGAGGTTGAGCCGTTGCCAGTGGATACGACCTGGTTGCTACCGCCGCTGCAAGACCATCCCGCTTTGCGGCGGGCTCTGGTGAATACCAGTAGCAACTTAGAACCGGTCCACCGACACAGTCCACGCCAATCCCTCTCAGGCACAGAGGATCCACCTCCAGCCTGCCGAATCGTGACATATATTAACATTTTTTTAATTTTAATTTAAGGTGGCAACAGCATAATGAGACCATATGGTGGCTCGATGACACAGCCTGGAGCTGGCAGCAGCATGAGTAGACAATAGGGCTTCACATTCCCTAAGATTAAAAGATGAATTTTAAAATTGAAATTGAAGATTTTGAAATTAAAATTTAAGATTATACTCCCTAATTGTAATGTCCTGAATGGCACAGCCTGGAGGTGGCTGAAACAGGAGAAGACCATATAGTGGCTGAATGGCACAGCCTGGAGTTTGTGGCAGCATGAGGAGACCATATAATGTCTGAATGGCACAGCCTGGAGACGATGAAGCATGAGGAGACCATACAGTGGCTGAATGGCACAGCCTGGAGGTGATGAAGCATGAAGAGACCATGTAGTGGCTGAATGGCACAGCCTGGAGGTGGAAGCAGCAGCAGCATCAGGAGTCCTGAAAGTGACCCGGTGTTAGAGTGGAACGGGGGGTTGCAATACCAGTACCCAGTGATGAAGGTGGGTGAAAAACGGTCTGATGCGGAGGAATGTTTGTAAATGAGGAGCAATGCCTTAAATCTGTTTGGCACTATCCATATTTGTGAAGTGTTGGTGTGGCACAATGGTCAATCTACTCTGATGCATCAGGCATTGGTGGGTGGAAATCCTGACTGATCCATCCCTGATTCATCTTCACAAAGGTCAGTCTCTCCACATTTTTCGTGGACAGACGAGTTCTCCTTGGGGAGACTATGGCCCCCGCCACTCTAAACACCCAATCTGATGGCACACGACTGGCCGGGGAGAACAGCTTTACCAGGGCAAACTCTGCTAGTTGCCGCCACAAATCAAGTTTGGCTGCACAGAAGTCCAGCGGATCTTCAAGGTGTGTTGGCATGGGCATGTCAAGGTATGCCACCACCTGCTGGTTCCAGTCCTGCTCCAGGTCTTCCTGCTGTTGATGAGTTGCTTCACTATGTGGGTGAAGAAAGGTACTCATCAGAGACTGTAGACTCAGGCTGCTGCTGATGGAGCTGGTACTGCTCCTTCCACCCCACCCCTCCTCAGCAGCCATGGCAGTGGAAAGCGAGCACAGAGGGCCCCCCCAATTTAGACCTACGAGAGTATGGGCGATGGCGCCGATAGGCATCGGCCAGCTGACTACATAAGATGCCTCTGTAGTAGGTCAGTTTGTCCTCCCTCTCAGTGAGTGTAAAAGGCCCCTATTTTTTGGTGGTAGCGAGGGTCCAATAAGGTGGAGAGCCAGAAGTCATCCCGCTGCCGAATGGTGACAATTTAGTTGTCACTAAGCAAGTGAGCATGCATCATGACATTTGTGCACGTGACTCGAAGGGACTCTCTGCCCCCATCTCCACTGCACACTGCCACTGAGTCTCTGGGTTCTCTGTCTCGCCTTCCTCATAACCCTATAGCTACTCTGGCTGCTCCTACTCCTCCTCTCCTGTCAGATTACTAGAAAAACTGCCCATTTGGTGCTCCATTGAGCCCCTCCCCTTCCTCCTCCAGTTCAGCCCCAACAGGGCTCATGTGGCCATGTTTCCAGTGCCCTGACCAGCCATTGTTTCCAACACGTGTTGTAAGAAATGAATCAGTGGAATGACATTGTTCATCCTCTAATCCTGGCGACTTACTAATAATGTGGCTTCCTCAAAGGGCCTGAGCAAACGGCCTCTGGTTCACATTGAAGTTACACAGGGGAGTACCCCTTTCCACTTGGATCATCAAGAAATTGGTGATGGCTTTTATCAGTTCGTGCAGTCGGTCCAGCACATGGAGGGTGGAATTCCAATGTGTGGCAGACTATGTTGGGGGATACCGTTCTGACGCTGCAGCTCAAGGAGGGTGTGCTTTGTGGTGTACGAGTGGCTGAAGTGCATGCAAAGTTTCCTTCCCATTGTTAGGATGTCTTGCAAATGGGGGAAACACTTGAGGAACCGCTTGACAACCAGATTTAACACGTGTGTCATGCAGAGCGCATGACTCAGCCTTCCCAGTTGCAGTGCAGACAAGATGTTCTTCCCATTGTCATTCACCATGGTTCCCATTTCCAGTTTTCGTGGAGTAAGCCATGCTCCGATTTCTTAACGAATGACTTTTAGCAGTTCCTCCCCTGTGTTACTCCGTTCCCAAGGAAAACCATGTGAAGAACAGCGTGACACCGCCGTGCCCTGCACACATGGTATGCTGAAGGGGCACTGGGACTTGTCTGAGCGGACATGGTGGAGGATGAGGAGGCGGAGTTGCACACCATCATAGGACCAATGGCCTGAGGGTGTGGAGGAGGAAGCGGCGTGACCTGTCCAAGTTGGTGTTGTTTCTGTGCAGGAACCACCTTTACCCAGTGAGCCATAAAGGACATGTATTGTCCCTGACCATAGTTAAAGCTCCAGACGTCGGTGGTGCCGTGCACTTTGATAAGCACCGACATGCTCAAGGACTGCTCAAGGAATTTCCACTTCTGCCACCATGCTGACTGCCAACCATGCTAATACCTTGCTGGTTCAGCTGCAGCCTCATGGGCAACCTGCAACCCTCTTCTCATGATGATGATGATGATGATGATGATGATGATGGAGCCTCTTCTGCACCCGGTTGCCAAGTGAAATTGGCTTCATCATCGAGTTGCACGTTGTCTGCATGTTACTGATGTCCTCCTCAGGTTCCTCAACAGTGCCTGCTTCAGGACCCTGAAAGCTGGCAACACCGCCTCCCACGTCACTCTTCTAATCACTACTTGCCCGCCTAGAGGAGGAAGCGGAGAATGTCTTCTTCACTTCTTGGCTGGGCAGTAACTGCTGACTGTCCTCTATTAGATAGTCCTCACTGAATAGTAGAGCTGAACACAAAGCATAATAAACTTCTTTAGGGGAGGGAACAGCATAGGACAGAGGCAATGGTAGGACAGGGACTGTTCCTGGGCCATGTCAACTGAGGGTTGTGTCTGAGGAACCCACCAACTGTTGACTGGGGGTGTCAGAAATGGATGACCGTGTTAACCAATCGATGATGGCAGATGGGTTGCTGGTCGAGACATGACTGCTAGCTGATACCAGAAGCTCAGGCCTCTCGCTGCGACTCCTGCTGCCACTTGCTCCTAGTCTACTGCAACCTCTGCCTGGTGAATTTAGGCCTCTGCCGCTCCTCTATGCAGTCCTGGCACTTCTCTGCCTGACATACTTAGTCTGTATAATAGGAGAGTACAATATGCTTCACTACGCTTAAAAGAGTATTTGTCTAGAGCAGCAGCAGGGATGTACTTTAAGGGTATGTTCACACTACGTAATTCCCGCAGAATTCCGTGAACGGAATTACGTGCTGTGAACATAAACATCAGTGTGAATGGGTTTCCGCGAGTCCCGTTCACACTGCGGAATTTCAGCAGCTGACAATTCTGCCGCTGAAATTGTTCCGCGCAACGAAAGAACATGTTCATTCTTTGTGCGGAAGTCCGTGAACACTGCATATCCGTCAATGGTGACGGCACAGTGCCGCGCGGTCCTACCACGGAAATATTGCAGCGGCGGGCACTAGAATGGAATCCCCGCTTGCGTAATTCTGTGAGCGGAGATTCCGTTCATAATCCATAGTGTGAACATACCATTAGCTGTCCTTTCAAAGTTCCTAGCCCTTCAGAGATTGACAGGTACAAAATAGAACACTACTTAGATGTAGGTATGTGGTATGCACTTATGAGGGATGAAAAATGCGCTACAATACACTTAAAAAAGTATTTGAGTACAACTCCAGCCGGTGATTACTTTTGCCTGGTCTTTCACAGTATCTAGCTCCTTGACAAATTAACTAGTACAAAATTGTACACTACTTAGATGTAGGTATGTGATATGCACTTATGAGGGCAGAAAAATACAGTAGAGTACGCTTAAAAAAAACTAAGTTTTGGAGTAAAACACCAGCCAGGGATTACTTTTGCCTGGACTTTCACAGTATGTAGGCCCGTTACAAATTAACTGGTACAAAATTGTACACTACTTAGATATATGTATGTGGTATGCGCTTTTGAGGGCAGAAAAATGTGCTACAGTACGCTTTACAAAAAGCTTATATGAGGAAAGCACCAACCGGTGATTACTTTTACCTGGGCTTTCACAGTATCTAGGCCCTTGACAGATTAACAGGTACAAAATTGTCCACTACTTAGATGTACTTATGTGGTAGGCACTTATAAGGGCAGAAAAATGCGCTACAATACGCTTTGGAGTAAAACACCAGCCGGTGATTACCGTATCTTTTTGCTCCATAAGACACACTTTTTCTCCCCCAAAAGTGGGAAGGAAATGTCTGTGCTTCTAATGGAGCGAATGTGTGTGCCGAAGTGCAGGGGCGGAGAGCAGATTCTGGCTTGCGGCATGGAGGAGGACATACCAAGGCCGTTACCTGTTGCAGTGCGGCCGTCAAATGCCCCGCTCCGCTGCCCCGTTCTGCTGTCCGCATCCCCAGTCTGCCGTCCGCATCCCCGTTCTGCCATCTGCATCATGGCGTTCTATGGAGGAACATGCGCCCAGCATAATGCTACGGAGGAAGGAGGAGTGACATGTATGTAACATGCTCCTTCATAGGACACTATGATGCGGGTGGCAGAACGGGGATGCGGACAGCAGAACGGAGCAGCGGAGTGGCAACCGCAGGTGAGCAACTACCATGGGGGCACTGTCTACAAGCGGGGGCATGCTGTTTACAAGGGGGCACTGTCTACAAGAGGGGCCTGCTGTTTACAAGGGGGCACTGTCTACAATGGGGGGGGGGGCTGCTGTTTACAAGGGGGCACTCTCTGCAAGAGGGGGGGGGGGCTGCTGTTTACAAGGGGCACTGTCTACAAGGGGGGCCTGCTGTTTACAAGGGGGCACTGTCTATAAGGGGGAGGCTGCTGTTTATAAGGGGGCACTGTCTACAAGGAGGGGCTGCTGTTTTTTTTCTTGTTCTCCTCCTCTAAAACCTAGGTGCGTCTTATGGTCAGGTGCGTCTTATAGTGCGAAAAATATGGTACTTTTGCTTGGACTTTCACAGTATGTAGGCCCTTGACAGATTAACAGGTACAAACTTGTACACTACTTAAATGTAGTTGTCAGGGACCGACCAGGGGACAGGGAGAGTGAGCCCTAAACTCACCCTAAAAGCGCTCTCCAAACTTACTTGCCCATCCACCCTAAAAGGTGAATCGACAACTGGGCACCGGTTCTCCCTGAGCTAAAGTGCAGTGGCCCTAAAAACACATACTAATAAATAGTCGATCACAAGCCAGAAACATACAGGAACATAGAACTCTATAATAACTTTAAGTTCAGGGGACACAGATCAGTGAGCTGCACAGAGGACACTATAGATCAATGGTAAAGCACAAAGGAAAACCCTAGCTAAGTGATCATGTACTCTATTATCAGTGCATGTACAAAAACTCCAAAGATCTGACTAAAGAACTAATAAACATATAGAGTTCAAAACACCAGATAAGGAAACGGATGAGTCAACAAAGACTCCAGAAACAAACAGGAATAATACAATCCCTCAGAAAACCTCCAGTAGGCACAGGAATGTCTTGACACTAAAACTCAATCTCCCAGAGTCCAGGATGGAGCACAGAGATATCTTGTATTAATTCTCAATTCCCCAGAGCCCCCACCGAAAGGTGAACGGGATCTGTCGCTAAACCGAAATAATCACAATCCCTAAACATCCAGTAGACACAAGAATGAATCTCCCAGAGTCCCCATGGACCGGTAACAGGGATACCTAGTTTCAACTCAGATAAACAGATACAACAGGAAATAATTATAGAACACTGTTCACACTGAACACAAGACAGGAATAATCGTAATCCCTCAGAAAACCTCCAGTAGACAAAGGATCAATCTCTCAGAGTCCCCGTGAACCGGTAACAGGGATGCCAAGTTACAACTCAGAAAAATAGATACAACAGGATATAATTATAGAACACTGTTCACACTGAACACAAGACAGGAATAATTGCAATCCCTCAGAAAAACTTCAATAGACACAGGATTGTCCCCATGGAGCGGTAACAGGGATGCCTAGATAACAAAACACAGAAAATGGATACAAGAGAAAACATAGTGTGAACTAATACATATACATGAGTATGCACTTATGAGGGCAGAAAAATGTGCTACAGTACGCTTTAAAAAAAAAAGTATTTTTGCACAACACCAGCAGTACACAGTCGCTGTGTAATAAATAATGTTGGGTGCGAATATTCGCATTTCAAATTTTTATCACGATTATCGCATATTCGCGAATTTGCCAATATTGCCAATATATATTCGTTATATATTAAAAATTATGAATATTCACTGTTTTCCGAATATGCACATATTTGCATATGTGCATATTCTCATATGCGAATATTCGCATATGTGATTATTCGCATATGTGAATATTTGCATATTCCTTCTTTTCATTTGTGGACCAATTAGAATGATGCAAATACACTTGTCAAAGGTTATCAACAACATCCCTAGCAACCAATAGTAAAGTTGCCCACCCCCTCACTGTTTTCTCACTTGAATATGCGAATATTCGCATAAATGAATATAACGAATACGTGAAATTTGCGAATATAAGACGAATATTCGTCTATACATTTGAAAAATATTGCAAATTCTAATATGGGCATTGCCGCTCATCACTAGTACTAAACCCAAAATTGCACTCTCTCAAAGACTATAAGGAAAGGACTCCTGGGTATTATACTGTCTACAGACTAGTATAGCCTGCAGACTATTTGTTGTGGAAAAAAGACTCAGAATTGCGCTGAAAAATTATTCCTCCATCCTCTTAAGGTTCATCAAGATGAGCCAGCTTGTTGAAATGTACGAGGCAACACACAGCTCTCTCTGTAATACAATGCTAAAGAAAGTGACTGGGAGGTTAATGACTGCAGTAAAAAAAATATTTTCTGTGCAAAAACGCACTGCTCTCTATCCACCAGAATGCTGATGTGACTAGGAGGTGAAACCCTGTGTGACACACACACACAGGACATCCGTCCTATCTCTCTGCAGTGAAAAGATGAAGTGACGATCCAGAATATGGCTGCCAATTATATAGGGCTGTGACATCACAGGGGTGACCGGCTGCTGATAGGCTGCATCCTACATGTGATTCAGTGCCTTCCCGCCTTTCCAGAGTTCCTTGCCCCATGTCCTCACATGTGGATCCACCATTTTAGATGCCCTGGAGCCTGAACCGCACTAAATGGAGTTTAATGAAGAGATTTGTGGGATAGAATCACTACAATATTCGCATACGTTACGAATCAAATTTTTTATGAAATACGTAACAAATTCAGATTTGTCAGCTTCGATTTGTTCATCTCTAATTATTATTATTAATATTATTATTTTCATTATTATTTTTATTATTATTAAAAATAAGACTTGTTTAAATAAGACTTATAGGGGTACTCCCGTGGAAAACTTTTTTTTTTTTTTAAATCAACTGGTGCCAGAAAGTTAAACAGATTTGTAAATCACTTCTATTAAAAAATCTTAATCCTTCCAGTACTTTTTAGGGGCTTTATACTAAAGAGAAATCCAAAAAAGAAATGCATTTCCCCTGATGTCATGACCACAGTGCTCTCTGCTGACCTCTGCTGTCCATTTTAGGAACTGTCCAGAGCAGCATATGTTTGCTATGGGGATTTTCTCCTATTCTGGACAGTTTTTTTTTACAAATCTGTTTAACTTTCTGGCACCAGTTGATTTAAAAAAAAAAAAAAAAAAAGTTTTACACTCGAGTACCCCTTTAATAGAAATGACAATTTTAAATCTACCTTTGGTTTCAGGCCATTTGTTACTTTTGGTCTATAAACAGATCAGTGGAGCACAAATATTACATTCTACACACACCATCCTTTAAAGCTTTGCGTAGTAAACCAGCATGATATTGTCAATGTGGATTTGGTTTATATTCCCATTGACTACTCCAGCATATTTCTGTCAATGGAGATTTTATTAAAGGATTTTGTATTCTTTAGTTCACTTTTATATTGAAAGCTCTTTGTTTTATTGTTAAAAGCCGTTAAGATAAATCTATATTCAAACTTTAAACTTTTAAAAATATTAGGAATGTGCTATACTTCTACATGTGTAAATTTTTTTTTCATTTTAGAACAAAATTGAGAAATAAAACTGGCCCAAGTTACCCTCTACATCTCAAACATTTTTATTGGACTTTACATTTAAACATACAAAAATAAAACATTACAAAATACGACCCAAGGAAATACAATGAGATCACAATATACTTATAATGTTGTTGCAAAAGCAGCATATACACAGCATAATAAAACAATCTGAAATCGAAAATTGTAAGGATAATGCATTTCCTACAAGAGGAGATGAGGAGCAGGGTGGACAAATTAAAAGCTCCTAATACGAAGGGGAACCCATTTTAGCTTGGTAAAATCCATCCCACTTTTACCAGATGGAATGGTATTGCTGTCATGAAGGGGACCAGGGAGTTAGTGAGCCCTAACTGTCCCTAAACTGCTATCCCTTCTTATTGCCCATCCTTCTTAAGTGGCCACAAAAACAAAAAGACACGCTGCTCCAAATGGAGGGACATCAATAATAACTCCAAATGGGCTCCTAACTGGTGGGCACACTCCACAGTGTGAACAGGATGCCAGTCTGGGAGGAAACAAAAATCCAAAGACTCAAACATACTCATAGGAAGTATGTGCACAAGGAGAGCTAAGTTGGTACCAATACTTCTTCAACGCCATCTTCCCATGTGCTTGACTGAAAAGTTGTTGGCTCTGCATACACTGACTCAGTCTCTGGTGCCCCCACTCGGACAACTGACTGACCAGTTAATGAAGGCTATTACCTCCTGCCAAACCCTGCTGACCTGAAAATTAGAGGAGGGAGAGATAGACGTGGGATTCTTAAGGCAGGACATGCAGGCTCTCAGGGGCAGAATGACGCAGGCAGAAAAGATAGGTGTCTTCCCTGGAATATACTGTCTCCTCTATACCTAATGCTGTCTCCTCTTTGGAATCTAACGTGGACGTCTGCAAACAAAAAAAAAAAACAGATGACTTAGAGAATCAGCTATGCTGAAATAATATTAGGATTATTGGACTGCCAAAAAGATCTGAAGGACATTATCTGGCTGCATTTGTGGAGCAAAGGATATATGATCTGTTTCCTGATGCTATCCTGTCTGTGGCATTCTCAGTTAAAGAGCTCATCAGTTTCCTATGCAGCCCACTTCACCAGGAACCCCTCTATGTCCCTTACTTGCTTGCATTTTAAACTGCAACAACTTGTTCCTACATCTGTGACATCGGTGACATTATTACAGACAGATCCAAACACCCCAACAGTGCCAATCTGAATGGTTATAATGATAGTATAAACATTGAAATATCTCAACAAGGCAACATGTCAAAAGTTTTTGAACGTGACTGTGCCCATTTAATATGTTGTACATCTTGGCATAAAAATTGACCTTCCTAATATACTACAGAAGAAATTTTATTTCCTTTTTCTAGAAATCATGGCTTATGTAACAATTCTCTATACCATCTGAAACACAATCCTGTCTTGCTGCAGCATCATCTTTGTCCATGCTGAAGCACAGACATGGGCAAAAATCCAGAAAATGACAGCAGTCTGTGTACTCGTCTGTGCTCACTTCTGTCCTATCAGACTGCAACAGAAAGGAGGGGGTAACAGAGGAGCCTGCAGTGATTGGATGTAGAGAGCCAGCACAGCACAGCAGACTCAGGGAGCAAGTAAGGGACAGATAAAATGAATTTGAGAAGAAATATAGGTGTTAGATACATACAAATTATATGTACAGGACTAGGAGTAAGGATCGTAGTCAGGGGCAACGGCAAGAGGTCTGGAACACAGGCTAGGAACACACAAGGAACGCTTTCACTGGCACAATGGCAACAAGATCCGGCAAGGAAGTGCAGGGGAAGTGAGGTATAAGTAGGGAAGTGCACAGGTGAAGGTACTGATTAAAACCTCATGCGCCAATCAGTGGCGCACCGGCCCTTTAAATCGCAAAGACCCAGTGCGCTCGCGCCCTAAGGAGCGGGGCCGCGCGCGCCGGGACAGCACAGACGGGAAACGGGTCTGGTAAGCGAGTCGGGATGCGCATCGCGAGCGGGCGCGTCCCGCATCGCAAATCGCATCCCGTCTGGGAACATTATCGCAGCGCACCCGGTCGGCAGGTCTGACCGGGGCGCTGCGAATAGGAGAACGCTGTGAGCGCTCCGGGGAGGAGCATAAATGTTCCAAAAACAGCCGGGACACTGGCCAATGGAGTACCCCTTTAAGGACCATTTTCACCTTAAGGATTTTCATTTTTTCCTCCCCCCTTCTAAAAATCCTAACACGTTAAATTTTGCACCTACAGACCCATATAAGGGCTTGTTTCTTTGTGTCACCGATTGTACTTTGTAATTAAATCACTTATTTTATAACAATCTGCGGCGAAACAAAAAAAAATGTTTTTGTGGGGTGAAATGGAAATAAAAACACATTTTGCCACTAGGGCTTCCGTTTCTACGCAGTGCACTTTTTGGTAAAAATTACACCTGATCTTTATTCTGTATGTCCATACGGTTACAATGATACCCAATTAATGTAGGTTTTATTTTGTATTACCTTAAAAAAATTATACCTACCTGCACCAAAATTTGTATTTTTAAAATTGTCCTCTTCTGGCCCCTTTAACTTTTTTATGTTTCCGCATACGGGAATGTGTTTTTATTTTTATTTTGATGGAACTTTTTGATCGCTTTTTAATAATATTTTTATGGTATGTAGAAAATTAAGTGACCAAAAATGCCCAATTTTGGACTTTGGTACTTTTTACGATTACGCCATCGGCCGTGCGGTTTAGCTAACCTTATATTTTAATATTTCGGACATTTATGCACATGGCGATACCAAATATGATTTTTTTTTCTATTACATTATTTTATTTAAACAATTGAAAATGGGGAGTGATTCAAACTTTTATTAAGGGAGGGACTTATTCACATTTATTAACTTTATATTTTTTTACACTTTTTACATTTTTTTTAGCCTATAACATGCATACACTGATTGCATACACTGATCAATGCTATGCCATAGCATAGCATTGATCAGTGTTATCGGTGCTCCGCTGCTCCAGCCTGCATGGCAGGCTTGGAGCAATAGAGCACAGATTGGACGGGATGGGACTCAGGGTGTACAGGTATGCCCTGAGTCCTTAAAGGGGTACTCCGCCCCTAGACATCTTATCCCCTATCCAAAGGATAGGGGATAAGATGTCAGATCGCTGGGATCCCGCTGCTGGGGACCCCCGGGATCACCGCTGTGGCACTGCGCTATCATTACTGCACAGAGCGAGTTCGCTCTGCACGTAATGACGGGCAATACAGGGGGCGGAGCATCGTTACATCACGGCTCCACCCCTCGTGACGTCACGGCCGCCCCCTCAATACAAGTCTATGGGAGGGCACGGCACGCCCTCGCCATAGACTTGCATTAAGGGAGCGGGCCGTGATGTCACGAGGGGCGGAGCCATGACGTCACGCTGCTCCGTCCCCTGTATCGCCCATCATTACACACAGAGCGAACTCGCCCCAGCAGCAGGACCCCGGCGATCTGACATCTTATCCCCTATCTGTTGGATAGGGGATAAGGTGTCTAGGGGCGGAGTACCCTTTTAAGGACTCAGGAATGGGGGCGTACCTGTACGCTCTGCACCCTTAACAGGTTAAAGGGGTACTTCGGTGGAAAACAAGTTTTTAAAAATCAACTGGTGCCAGAAAGTTAAACTGATTTGTAAATTACTTCTAGTCAAAAATCGTAATCCTTCCAGTACTTATCAGCTGCTGTATACTACAGAGAAAGTTATTTTCTTTTTGAATTTCCTTTCTGTCTGATAACAGTGTTCTCTGCCGACACCTTTGTCCATGTTAGGAACTGTCCAGAGCAGGAGAGATTTTCTATGGGATTTGCTCCTGCTCTAGACAGTTCCTGACATTGACAGAGGTATCAGCAGGAGGCACTGTGGTCAGACAGAAAAGAAATTCAAAAAGAAAATAACTTCCTTTGGAGCATACAGCAACGGATAAGTGCTGGAAAGGTTTAGATTTTTAAATAGAAGTCATTTGCAAATCTGTTTAACTTTCTGACACCAGTTGATTTTTAAACGTGTTGATATTTAATATTTAAGAAATATTTTCTGAATTTCTGTAAATTGTTCCATGATGCTCCATAAGCAGAGAGATGAAATCCTCAGAGTTTACAGTAGCTTCACTAAATCATATAAATGTAATCATTTCTATAGTCATTCAATCACATCAGATCTTCTAGAATATCTTTTATTTCACATCTTTACAATTATAAGAACAAAGATAATTCTCCTACCAGTTCTTTGTGATTAGAAGCTGAAAAGATTCCAATACTGAGAAAATCTACTTAGCCAACTGGGAAAAACACCGAAAACCCAATTTGCAGAGGTTAATAAAAATGTTATAATTTCTTTGAATCCAATAACTAGCACATTTATTACTCTTCAGGCATTTTCAGAAAAGTAAAGACAAACTTAATCTGCTGCAAACAACAGCTGTAGGGCCTACTCCGTGTGACCAAGATGGATGTCTCTGAGGTATAGCTTTCATTAGTTGACTAATTCCAAACAAGGTTTACAGTAGTTGATTTTGATTTAAAGCAACACACGTTTTGTCATGCATCAAACTATTCCCTTTAATGTTGCCTCTGGTGAATGAAATTTAATTTATATTACAAAATCATACTTTTGGGTTGACACACACATACACACATACATACAAATTCTTTAAATATGGATTTTTCCAAGTGTGGAAATGCATTGCATAGTGTTTGTATTAAAGGGGTACTCCGGTGGAAAACATTTTTTCTTTAATAAACTGATGCCAGAAAGTTAAAGGGGTACTCCGGTGAAAACCTTTTTTCTTTTAAATCAACTGGTGGCAGAAAGTTAAACATATTTGTAAATTACTTCTATTAAAAAATCTTAATCTTTTCAGTACTTATTAGCTGCTGAATGCTACAGAGGAAATTCCTTTCTTTTTGGAACACTGATGACATCACGAGCACAGTGCTCTCTGCTGACATCTCTGTCCATTTTAGCAACCATGCATAGCAGATGTACAGCAGATGTAAAGCAGATGTATGCCAAGGGCAGCATGGTGGCTCAGTGGTTAGCACTGCTGCACTGCTGCCCTGCAGTGCTGGGGACTTGGGTTCAAATCCCACTAAGGACAACAATAAATAGAGCATTATTATTATAATAACATCAGCAGAGAGAACTGTGCTCGTGATGTCATCAGAGAGCATTCCAAAAGGAAAATAATTTCCTCTGTAGTATTCAGCAGCTAATAAGTACAGGAAGGATTAAGATTTTTTAATAGAAGTAATTTACAAATATGTTTAACTTTCTGCCACCAGTTGATTTAAAAGGAAAAAGGTTGTCATCGGAGTACCCCTTTAAACAGATTTGTAAATTAAAGAAACAAGAGATAAATTGGCACAGCTTACTTCTGATCCTCTGGGCTGCTATAGCTCTGTAGCGGATGATTTGGTAAGAAGCTGGTGGTGCTCAGACTAACAGGAGAGCAAATCCATCGAACATGTAAGTAGAGAAAGAAGGCAGTCGGCAACTCACCAATCTTCAGTTCAGCAAAGTTCTTTATTGCACATACTCACAACAGGGTTGCCCAGGGAGAAGACGGAGATGATGGACACATAGGGGGGGTACCACAGAGAGGCCTGTCTGTGGTACCCCCCCCCCCCTATGTGTCTGTCATATCCATCTTCTCCCTGGGTAACCCTGTTGTGAGTATGTGAAATAAAGAACTTTGCTGAACTGAAGACTGGTGAGTTGCCGACTGCCTTCTTTCCCTACTTACATGTTCGATGGATTTGTAAATTACTTCTATTTAAAAATCTTAATCCTTCCAGTACTTCATAGCTGCTGTATGCTCCACAGGAAGTTCTTTTCTTTTTTAATTCATTTTCTGTCTGACCACAGTGCTCTATGCTGCCACCTCTGTCTATGTCAGGAACTTTCCAGAGCAGGATAGATTTGCTTTGGGGATTTGCTCCTGCTCTGGACAGTTCCTTACATGGACAGAGGTGTCAGCAGGGAGCACTATGGTCAGACTGAAAAGAAATTCAAAAAGAAAAGGACTTTCTCTGTAGCATACAGCAGCTGATAAGTACTGGATTGATTAAGATTTTTTTATAGAAGTAATTTACAAATCTGTTTAACTTTCTGACACCAGTTGACTTTAAAAATATATTTTCTACTGGAGTACCCCTTGAAAGGGATACTTCAACCTCCTGAATTTTTATTTTACAAAAGCAACTGTAGTATGAATTGAGAAAATAAGTAATTGAGAAAATAAGTAATTGTCCCCTTTCTAATCCCTTGCTGCTTCCATGTCAACACTTCCCTACCAGCGTTTGTACACCAGCAATGATGGAGTGTGTTGACGTGTGATAGCTGCAACTGGCTGTAGCAGTGACATGTCAAGAGTACTGAGGCAACCTCTGTGTCCAGCAATTTGCAGCAGGGGTCACATCTTGAGACAACATCTGGAAGTAAAAAAAAGAAAAACGTCCAGAGACTCTCATTGGTAAGTACGTTTGTGTTCAACAAGTTGGTGACACAGATGTGGATCAAAGTGTGCTCACCTTTCGTTGTGTGGCTGACTCAACAACTGGTACAGCGTGTGGTATATAGAACAGACTATGCCATATTATTCACCGCACAAGTCACTCTATGACAAGCAACCCTTGTCATGGCTTCAGACAAAAAAAGAGAGAGAGCTGGGCTGGCACTGGAGCAGGGCACAGGCAGGTATGTATGTTACAAACTGAGTTATAATTTCATGTGTGTAAGTTATAATGTCTATATCATTACAATTAGCTCATCATTTTATGACCTTGTGCTTGTTTTCTGACCATGCTCTTGTCTTTTGATTTTGTACTGTATTGGCCAGTCTGTTTCTGTCTAACCTCATTTTATCATTGCCCCCCTGCACTAATTGCAAAGTTGGGGCCGTTGTTTAGTTTGCAGATATTCCAGTCGTATGCAGATATTCCAAACAGGCAGGAAGAGCATTCTGGGGGCACTAGACATGGTACGGACATTTTCTCTACTCCCAGAAGTGACACATTGTTCATAAAAAATGTATCCAGAATACTTTCTCAAGGTTTGATTAATTGTCCCATGCATCATGGCTTGATAAAATTCGACCATAATAAGAAAGTAAGAGAGGTTAATATTACCTTGAAAAGCAAAGCATAACAAATTAAGGTCATTATGAGAAATGAGATGCAAATAATATGCCAATGAGCCAGAACGATAAGCAGATTCTATTTACAGGTAAAGTTAATTCCTGGAAAAACACCTTGTTAGGTAAATGATAGAACTAAATCTTCACTAGATAATCCCTTTATCCTGCAAATTCTCCCTTGATATTTTGCTGCTTGTTTAAAAGAAAAGCGAGCAAGCAAGCAATGACGCCCCTATGAATGGTTTCTTGTTTTATAAGTAACTTTTTCGGATGTACGGTGTGACAAATTACTTTCTTATAATTATCATTATTTAATTTTTAATTATTAGTTTATTATTTTATAACTTAAATAGAATTGAGCTTCAGGGGTATACCAAAGTAACAAATATTATTTTCTCTACCATGATGCTTTATTTTATTTTTATTTTTTTGAAACACAGATCATCTATCTCAATGGATCTCCTGATGCAGAAAATTCATTTGGGAACTGCTTGGTTTTGGGAAAGAGCATGCCCCATAACTACACCCTCAGTTACACGCCTAACTATGACCTTATCTGCACCCAAACGGATACAGCCTCCTCCATCAATATACTCACTACTACCAGCGGGCAACTGTACAGTGTGGTTTCAGCAATCAGACTCAGATCTCTGCATGTACACGCTGCCTAACAGGAGTGTGATTGCTGCAACCATATCACCCTGTACATATTGAGATCTCACATTTCTTACATTCTGAGTAAAAAGAAAATTAAGAAAATATATGTAATGTTAACAAAGTAACCCTAAAACATAGTCCTATAGTTACAAAATAACAAGAATATACAAGGAGTGAATACCATCATACATTTTACCATCATATTGTCCCTGCATACTGAGACCAATATTACCAATAATACCAGTATAAAAGCTGAAATAATATCACCATGCATATATCCATTATACTGTTACTCACCAAATCCTGTATACTGACCAATATTACCACTAATACCAGTAGACATGTCTAAAATTATTGATTTTCTTTTAATACCGTGTGCGTGCACAGACATTTTGAAGGGTAGGGGCTCAAGTAAAAAAGAGGGCACTTTTTATAATTTAAAAAATGTCTGCCAGACTTAATGGGCTGTGGCCCAGGGACACAGTGGACCCCCGGCCAGGCCTCCTTGACATTCCTAGCCCCATAAAAGTGGGTGTTTTTGTAAAATAAAGTCAAGAACAGTTTCTATGAAGGTCTGCCATGTGTATATACACTTTGGCTGTGCTGTCAGTCTTATTTACAGAAAACATGTGACAGCTGCCCTATAATATATTGTATTATAGAGGAGATTTATCAAAACCTGTGCAGAGAAAGAGCGGTGCAGTAGCCCATAGCAACCAATCAGATCGTTTTGCTGAGGGCTTTTCCTCTGCAAAGGTTTTAATAAATCTCCCCCTATATGCCCCCACCTGAGCTCTATATGACAGAACGTGCACTGTACCCAGCACCCATCACCAATCACCCAGCACCCATCACCAATCACCCAGCACCCATCACCCAGCACCCACCTTATGCAGGAATCTCCACACAGCCCTGATTCTTACACTGAAGAAAAAGGCACCACACTAATATATGCTAACATTCTACAATATATAAGAGCTGGCAAAAAAAGAATTATACAAAGATGGCCAGTCATGGCACAGAATACAGGTTGGAGGCAGGGAAGCTCCACCTCCATTGCACACAGGACTGACTTTGCATATTAGCAATGTGGGGCAATACCTAGAAAACGGCTGGTCCACATTTTGTAAGTATAACATTATCTTTCTCCTGTTCTCCTGCACTGTAACCTAGTGTATTGGGTTTAGGGCGAGTAAACAGCCTGTCAGTTTCTCTTTAATTATATACCGTACCCCCCTTAATGAACTATATACTGTTCCACCATTCATCTATTAATTCCCTATATACTGTGCCACTATTAATGAACTTTATACTTTTCCACCATTCATCTATTAATTCCCAATATACTGTGCCACCATTATGAACTATATACTGTGCCACTATTATTCACACGTGCGTATTTTCTGCTGCAGATCTTCTGCAGATTTGCTTTATCAGATTTCTCTTCCCATTGTCAATGGGAAGCAAAATCTGCAGCAGCAAAATCTGCAGCAGATCTGTAGGAAAAACAGGCACATGTGAGCGCACCCTAAGGATCTAAACACAGTGCCAGCATACATAAAAAATATAATGTTCCAATATAATGAAATATATACTGTGCTTCCATAAATTCCCTATATACTGTGCTTTCATTCCTCCAATAATTCCCTAATAATGTGCTTCATACATTACATACAAGCACATAACATAAAGACACATACAGTACATAGGTAATATACACACATACAAAGAGACACTTTGACACATATATACAGGTACAAATATACATATAGAAACATAAATACACAGACACACATATAACATGGAATATATACTAAAATATATAGCCAATAAGCACATCATACATACAGGTACACACATACAATCACTCACAGATATATATACACATACATAGATTCACTTGCTCATATATATAAATACATACATAGATTCACTTGCTCACATATATAGGCACATACATAGAGATACACACACACACACACAAACAAATATATATCCCTCACACTGACATACTGGCAATCACTCACATATATACACAGCCACTTACACTAAGGCCCCAGCCATCCCTCTCTGCACAGGCACATACATAAAGATATACACACACACACACACACACACACATATACACCAGACACCCTGACATACAATCACTCACATATATACACAATCACTTACAGTAAGCACCCACCCCCCTCTGCATAGACTGAAGTTTCTGGCCGGGACATGCTGTGGCCGGGACATGCTGTGGGCGGGGCTTTTCTCTGCCTCCTCTGCTCCTGTCTCCTCCGTGTAGAGAGGAGCAAAGAAATAGCTGATAATGACAGGGTGAGTGGCGCCCCCTTGCTGCAGGGAGGGCACATACACACACATACATATATATACACATCATACAGACACACTGACATACAATCACTCACATATATGCACAGTCACTTATACTAAGGCCCCAGCCATGGAATATGCAAATTTAGCGATTATATGATGAATATTCGTCCATATATTCGTGAAATATCGCAAATTCGAATATGGCCTATTCCGCTCAACACTACACATCATACAGACACAGTGACATACAATCACTCACATATATACACAGCCACTTACACTAAGGCCCCAGCCATCCCTCTCTGCACAGGCACATACATAGAGATACACACACACACACATACATATATACATACACATACACACACAAACACCCATATATGCACCTCACACTGACATACAATCACTCACATATATACACAGCCACTTACACTAAGGCCCCAGCCATCGCTCTCTGCACAGGAACATACATAAAGATATACACACACACACACAGATATATACACCAGACACCCTGACATACAATCACTCACATATATACACAATCACTTACAGTAAGCACCCATCCCCCTCTGCATAGACTGAAGTTTCTGGCCGGGACATGCTGTGGCCGGGACATGCTGTGGGCAGGGCTTCTCTCTGCCTCCTCTGCTCCTGTCTCCTCCGTGTAGAGAGGAGCAAAGAAATAGCTGATAATGACAGGGTGAGTGGCGCCCCCTTGCTGCAGGGAGGGCACAGCACCCTCCATTAAACCCCATACAAATCTCCCCAGCAATGGATTCTTTTTACTGCACCTGTCACCCTGAGTCTGCACCTCCTTTTGTGAGGGCACTAGAAGGGCATGTGAGGAAAAGGGCAGGGGCTCCAGCCCCCTTTTACCCCTATGTGTGCACGTCCCTGGCCCTGAGTAACATAGTAACATAGTTCATAAGGTTGAAAAAAGACCAGAGTCCATCAAGTTCAACTTATACCCCTAATAAGTCCCTATTGAGTTGAGTTGATCCAGAGGAAGGCAAAAAAAAAACTCATACTAGAGGAAAAAATTCCTTCCTGACTCCAAATATGGCAGTCAGAATAAATCACGTTATGTCCCTATAAATTTAGTATACATAACCGGTGATGTTATTATTCTCCAAAAATGCATCCAGACCCTTTTTGAATTCTTTTACAGAGTTCACCATGACCACCTCCTCTGGCAGAGAGTTCCATAGTCTCACTGCTCTTACAGTAAAGAACCCCCGTCTTTGCTGGTGTAGAAACCGTCTTTCCTCAAGATGCAGAGGATGCCCCCTTGTTATAGATACAGTCCTGGGTATGAATAGATCATGGGAGAGATCTCTGTACTGTCCCCTGATATATTTATACATAGTTATTAGGTCGCCCCTAAGCCTTCTTTTTTCTAAACTAAATAACCCTAATTCTGATAATCTTTCTGGGTACTGTAGTCCTCCCATTCCCCATATTACCCTGGTTGCCTGTCTTTGAACCCTCTCCAGCTCCACTATATCTTTCTTGTACACTGGTGCCCAGTACTGTACACAGTATCCCATGTGTGGTCTGACTAGTGATTTGTACAGTGGTAGAATTGTTTCCTTGTCGTGGACATCTATGCCCCTTTTGATGCACCCAATGATTTTATTTGCCTTGGCAGCAGCTGTCTGTCACTCGTCTCTACAGCTAAATTTACTATTAACTAAGACTCCCAAGTCCTTTGCCATGTCAGTCGTCCCAAATGTTCTCCCATTTAATACATAATCCCAGCCCGGATTTTTCTTCCCCATGTGCATTATCTTACATTTATCAGTGTTGAACCTCATCTGCCACTTCCCAGCCCAAACTTCCAACCTATCCAGATCCATTTGTAACAGTGCACTGTCCTCTATAGTGTTTACCGCTTTATAGAGTTCAATATCATCTGCAAAGATTACTACTTTACTATTCATCCCCTCTACAAGGTCATTAATAAATATATTAAATAGAACAGGACCCACTTCATTCCAAAGATGTTAGGATTTTAGTGCCTGTCTAATAATTCAAGGGCACATACCTAATTATAATGCTGTGTATGCAGAGGAGGCTGATGGGTGTGGGCCTCTTCTGTATCACTTACTGACAGCATGGCAGAGACACTGCTGTAAAAGTGTCCTGCTTCGTCAGTGTCTCCAGTCTCTCTGCAGAGCTGTCAAGAAGTTATCTATAAAATAAAAAAACAAAAGAAACAACAGGTCCCTCGCTGGTCCCCTGCAGCTCCCTTTACCTCCTTCTGGTCTAATAAGGAAACAAATGCTTGTTGTAGGACCTTCCTGCTTAGCTAATTGGTCTGGGTCTGTAACCAGTCTGGCAGAACTGGCAGGTCATGCTCCAAGTGCTACCTTGGAAGCTGGCAGAATGGGATCTGCAAGGAATTAATAGTGAAAGGTGCTGGGAAAGTATGTTTTTTTATTTTTAAATTTTTTTGCTCTATCCCAGCACCATATTTTCTTTAAAAAAAAAGCCAGAATAACCCCTTTAAAATGTAATTGTCTAATTTGTGTGGCAAGATGATCAAAACTTTTTTTTGCAACATTTTGGAGTTTTTAACAAAAGAAATCTTAAAGAAAAACTGTCAGCCTGTTCACCTACACTAAATTCAATACACTGGAGTCCAACAAGGGGTCACTTACTTAAATTTGTCCAGTAGGTCCTGAGGCTTGTTTCACATCACGTTTTGAGTGTCTGCTGCACAGATACGATTTTGAAAGCTCAAATCGTCTGAAATCATATTTGTGCACAGACATGTAAGCACCCATTAACTTTTATGGGGCTGCGTACCCGATCGTAGTCAGCTAGTGGCTACGATCTGGTTATTTTCTCTGCATGTCAGATTTTTGACAGGGACTGAAAATCTTGGCAGACCACAATTTTCCGTCTGTGTCAAAAATCTGATGTGCCAAGAAAAGGACCAGATCATAGTCACTAGCTGACTATGATCGGGTACGCAACCCCATAAAAGTTAATGGGTCCTTACATGTCCGTGCACAGCAGGCAGATTTGAGCTTTCATAATTGTATCTATGCAGTGGACACTCAAATTGTGATGTGAAACCAGCCTGAGATTTATCCCCCAGAAGATCCTCTGCTAAATTCAGTGAATCCTGCTGATTTACATATTCATTGTCTGTGACTCCACATCGTAGTGAGGTGGATTCACAGGCAATGAATATGTAAAGTGAGTGGGTGGAGCCCCTCCTCCCTATATCCTATTCAAGTGTAGTCATAGACAATGAATGTTTAAATTAAGTTGGTTGAACCCCTCCCCCTATATTCTAGTGAAGTGTAGTCACAGACAATGAATATGTAAATTGAGCGGGCAGAGCCCTGCCCCTTGTGCGCGATTCACAGAATTCAGCTCTGAATCTTCTGGGGACATATCTCAGGACCTACTGGACATATTTAAGTAAGTGACCCCTTGTTGGACTCCGATTCACTCAAATTATAGTGTGGTTGAACAGGCTGACAGTTTTCTTTTAATTAATCAACCAAAATTTTCCACAAAACAGAAAGTAAACAATAAACAGAAAGTGGAATGTGTCACGAAAAAAACAGTATTAAAATTACTTAAAAAAGTAAAAGCATCCAAGAGACATGCAGTATGTCAGAAATGAAAACTAGAGCCCAGTTAATGAAGCCAATATTGGCCTGGTTGTTAATGTTTTATCTACAGATAAGCCAACCAAACCTGTAGAAACCAAGTTCAGTTAGAACTTTTCTAAAAGTTAGGTTTAGCATGAACTCGAACTTCAGACAGTTCAATTCGGCAAGAGCTACTACAATAACATGCCTTTCAAACAGCTCACCCAGCCAATCAGTAGGCAGAATGATGGTGATGTCAGAGCCACCATAAAACATAGGATCACATAGGATCAAAAGTCATGTTAGAGATAGCAGGCGTTAGGTGAAAATCTCTGTGAGGGCCACTAAACAGTGAACAACGCAGATAGGAGGACCACACATATAAAATAATTGTAGTAAAGTTGCACCACAGAGAGCGTTCTGTTACTGTTCTGTCAGTGAAAAATGGGGTTTAAATGAAACTCAAAGTGTGCTATACTTTTTTTGTGTTATACTAATTTAGAAATTTCATGCATAGAGGATTTATGTCACTTTGTGTGTTTTCTAGGAAGCAGTCCTGTTGCTATGCCCCACATTTTAATTCATTGTCCACAGCTTGTAAAAAGTCATTTATTTAACACTTTCCACAAAACCTGTTACTACTCTCAAAAAGGGATAATTTTTGGACCACTTGGAAAAAATCATTGCATTCTAAAACACCTCTGTGTATGCATATAAGCACTGGCAGGTATCTAACTCCAAAAAGGGATCATTTCTTTATAATAATTTTAAAAAGCATAAAGTGTGTGCAGTGTGTGTATTTAACCTGGAACCTACCACCTTGTACTATGCGTTTACCTATAACCATACATGTAGTCGTAAGTTTGAAATGAACTTTGCCTTGACAACAGCTCAGAAGTACATAGATACACTCCTAGGAGACCTATAGGGCTTTAAGAACGGTACCATACATGTTTTTGGGCTTTTGTGCAAGTATAGATTTGGACAGAACTATTTTAGCCACAACCAGAACGTTTTACCAAAGTTCGGAGAACTGGCAGAACCAAACTTTGTAAAAGTTCACTCATCTCTAGTGATATGAAACTCTGAATGTATCAGAACTAGTCTTAGCTCTCATTTCATTTAAAAGTAACATATGTTATTAAAGATTTCAAGCAAATATTCTTTTCCTGTAAACCGAATTGTTGCCCTATTGCCAGCAAACAAACTAGTTCAGTTTTAAATAACCTTTGCAACTTTATTTTTATTTTTCCACAGTGATAGAATGGTTTCATTGCTTAAATTAAATGAAAAAAGTTCAAGTATCGTGAAAGCCGCATAAGTATCTCAATGATATATACCTTCTGGCTACCATCAGCGATACAGGTAGCCCTTCCATCTTGTAAATCATTAGCATAATGCGATTTAGAGATGACAGACTCTTATATCTCAACACCAGAAATCCTGCACCCTGCAGTTTTATATTATACCGTCCTACTTCTGTATCAGACAACTAATAGAGTATCCACCCATAATGCACAAGAGAATATTAATAGAAACTAGCAATTTGTCTTTTTAATTCCTCATCCCAGTGATGTATGGAGGATATTCATATGAGCAAATCAGTAAAAATGTCTGCAATTTTCACTAAAGTCTATGTTATAATTTCCTAGGGAAAACTTTCTTTACTGACTGTCTTTACATTTTAACATAACAGTATTGTTACTGCGGATACAGTTGTAGGCATTAAAACAATAAAGCTCAGTGGAGTATTCAGTGGAACTATGACCCCTATTCTGTTTAAGTCAACTCAAAGTAGATATTTTAAACATCTCTTCTTGGTACAGTTGCTTAACATTAGCAAATACTTTATACCACTCTTTCTTAAAGGGGTTATCCAGGAAAAAACTTTATATATATATATATATATATATATATATATATATATATATATATATATATATATATATATCAACTGGCTCCAGAAAGTTAAACAAATTTGTAAATTACTTCTATTAAAAAATCTTAATCCTTTAAGTACTCATGAGCTTCTGAAGTTGAGTTGTTCTTTTCTGTCTAAGTGCTCTCTGATGACACCTGTCTTGGAAACTGAACAGAGTAGAAGAAAATCCCCATAGCAAACCTATTCTGCTCTGTGCAGTTCCCGAGACAGGCAGAGATGTCAGCAGAGTGCACTGTTGTCAGACAGAAAAGAACAACTCAACTTCAGCAGCTGATAATTATTAGAAGGATTAAGATTTTTTAAGTAATTTACAAATCTGTTTAACTTTCTGGAGCTAGTTGATATATACATTTTTTTTTCCTGGAGTACCCATTTAATGTTTCTAAACCAAGAACCTGTAAGAAAAAAATTACCTCAAAGTACCCTAATGTTAGGTTTTGTGCTGTGCTGCACCTGTTAAAATCATAAACAGTGTAAGCACAGATGTGTCCTTCCTTGTGGCTCAACATGTATGTCACAATATGACAAGCTTAGAAAAACAATAAAACATGATATTGTCACACTTTGTGAGGAGCTGTATAGTCTATTCTAAAGTTTGTTTCTGCCGGTTATCGAAACAAAAAAAAACATACTTTACCAATAGCCCAAAAACATGTGTATAACACTGTTTGAGAGCCCTAAAAGCTCTGTATAACACTGTTAGGTCACCTAGGACTATATATAGGTGCTTCAGAGGAGTTTTTAAGTGAATTTCAAACTTATGGTAATGCGTATGGGTAAACAAATGGTAACAGGTGGTAACTAAAAGGTTGAATAAAAAGCATTGCACTAATGGATTTTTTATGTTTTTTTTTTTTTTTTAACTACTGTCCCAAAATTTTTTAGAGACAGATGCTTGCTGGTGTTAAAGGACAACTGTAGTGGAACACTTTTATATATTCCCGTGCCTGGGCCTCAAAAATAAACAAAGTAAACTTATACATACCTTCCTACGAGCCCCCGGTGGTCCGGCACAGGCCTCACGGTCCGGTAGTCCTGACCTCATTCCACTTCCTGGGGATGCCGCAGAGCCGTTGGCGTAACAACGGCCGCAGCGATGTCCCACCCCGGCCTGTGATAGGCTGAGCCCACTGTCATGTAAGGAGCTCTGGACGTCTTCTTAACTGACAGTGGGCTCAGCCTATCACCGGCCGGGGCGGGACATTGCTACGGCAGGTTATACGCCAACGGCTCTGCGGCACCCTCATCCCCAGGAAGTGGAATGAGGTCAGCACTGCCGAACCATGAGGCCTGTGCCGGACCAACGGGGCTCGTAGGAAGACATGTATAAGTTTATTTTGTTTATTTTTGAGGCCCGGGCACAGGAATATATAAAAGTGTTCCACTACAGTTGTCCTTTAATATGCACACAGAGGTACTGGAAGAAACACTGGCTTTTCCAAGTGGTCCAAAAATCATCCCTTTTTGGGAGTAGCAATAGGTCTTGTGTCTGGAAAGTGAAGCAGTGGCCGATTTTGAGGAATAGCAACAGGATTGGCATCCTAGAAAATGCACAAAAGTGACACAAAAGACTCTAGGCACTTCTCTTTCATAATAAGTGTAAGACAACAAAAACTGGCAGACTTAAAGGGGATTTCCAGTAAAAATGATCAGATCACAGAGGGGTCGGATCAATGGGACCCCCGCGATCTTCAGAATCGGGCCCCAACTCTTAGAGAGAGTGTGTATTTGTGATGGCACATACTTCATTCATATGTATGGGAGCAATAGAGATGGCCGAGTACAGCACTCAGACATCACAAGCGCCCCCATACAAATGAATAGAGCCTTTGTTTTCTTCAGAGCAGAGGCCTTCTTTTAGAGACTGGGGGTGTGAAGGGTAGAACCTCTGTGGTGAGACCACCCAAAGATCAGATACTTATTCTCTTATTCCCCCATCCTGTAGATACAATATAAGTTAATTTTTATTAATCAACTTCCAATTAAAGTAGATTTTTCCCTAATAGAACAGATGCAGAATGCTCTCTGCTACTTTACTACAGTTATTATATATGTGTGGTCCTATCTTACATCTGTGTTGTCCTCTGTTTAGTGTCCCTCACAGAGATCTTCTTCTAAAACCTGCTATCTCTAAAATATTTCTGGAAGCTTTGTGCATAGGATTTTTTTTAGGGCCTTTGACATCATGCCTATAGTGCCTTCAGATTGGCCAAAAGAGCTGTTAGAAAAGCATTGTGGGATTCCATGAAGTCATATGAACCTTTTTCGCCTTTTCCTTTCTGCCTTTTGGCTAATGCTATTTTAGCAGGTTATGCTGAACCGAACTGCCCCAAGTTTGATTTCAAGCCAAACCAAACTTTCAGTGCATTTCTTACTGAACTCAGGCTTTATGGGTTCGGGTCACTCTTTTCTAGTGTCTATGTTTAGTCACACAGTGCGTGTGATATGGGTGGCAGCCTATTTAGGGTTTTGCTAGCATACCACTATATTGTATTTGAGTAGTATAATGTGAAATTGGAATCCTTAACTAAATTCAAGGTAAATTAAAAAGATATGCATGTACTCCTTTATGTAGTAGTCTTCAATCTTTCTTACCTTGAAAGTTACATTCAGCACTCACATATAGTAGCTACTAACCAAATTTAACATAAAGAAACAGCAAGATATATCAAAGCACCAGAAAGTGTGGGTAAGTGCTCTATGGCAGTATGACATCTGGTGGGAGAGGACATTTTCTGGTTGGTGGGAGGTTTGAAGTGGAGTATTGGCAATGAGACACCAGTTAGGTAGGCAGCTGCTGAAAAGAGGGGGACGGGGCGATCACTAACTAATCACAGGAAGCATAGGAAGGCATCATTTTACATTATCTGTTAAAATGGGGTGCTAGTAAGTTCAAAAGGGCCAACATTATTTTGTATTAAGTATTTACATTATCTGCATCAGGCAGGAGAAAGCAAATATGAAAGCAAAATGAACTGCAAAATAATAGAAGAATGCTAGGTAGTTGTTTATGGCAACGCTTTATGCCCTTTTCCCACCCAGAACTAGTGTGCTTAAGGACCAAGACCATTATGATCTTAAGGACCAGAGCATTCTTTGCACATCTGACCACTGTCATTTTATGCATTAATAACTCTGAGTTACTTTTACTTATGAATTTGATTCCTAAATTGTTTTGTCATGACATATTCTACTTTATGTTAGTGGTAAATTTTCGTTGAACTTGCATCATTTCTTGGTGAAAAAATCGAAGATTTCATTAAAATTTGAAAATTTTGAAGCTACTTTGAAGCTCTCTGCTTGTAAGGAAAATGGACATGCCAAATAAATTATATATTGATTCACTTTTACAATATATCTACTTTATGTGTGCATCATAAAGTTGACATGTTTTTCCTTTTTGAAGACATTAGATGGCTTCAAAGTTTAGCAGCAATTTTCAAATTTTTCATGAAAATTTCAGAATCTGAATTTTTAAGGGACCAGTTCAGTTTTAAGTGAATTTGAGGTTCTTTATGTTAGAAATTCCCCATATTGGACCCCATTATGAAAACTGCACCCCTCACCGTATTCAAAAGTACATTCAAAAAGTTTGTTAACCCTTTAGGTGTTTCACAGGAATAGCAGCAAAATGGAGGAGAAAATTCTAAATCTTCATTTTGTACAATAACATGTTCTTGTAGACCCATATTTATTTATTTTTTTTACAGGGGGTAAAAGGAGAAAAATCCTTAATAACTTAATTTCTCTCGAGTAAGGAAATACCTCATATGTGGATGTAAAGTGCTATGTGGGTGCACTAGAGGGCTCAGAAGGGAAGGAGTGACAATGAATTTTGGAGAGCGAATTTTGCTGAAATGTTTTTTGGGGGGCATATCACATTTAGGAAGCCCCCATGGTGCCAGAACAGCAAAAAAACACCCTTATGGCACATTATTTGGGAAACTACACCCCTCAAGGAACGTAACAAGAGGTACAGTGAGCCTTAACACCCCACAGGTGATTGACAAACGTTCATTAAAGTGGGACATGAAAATGAAAAACCTGATTTTTTTTTCACTAAAATGCTGATGTTACCCTAAAGTTTTCATTTTTACAAGGGGTAATAGGAGAAAAAAAAATTGTAACACTATTTCTTCTGAGTATGGAAATACCCCATATGTGGATGTAAAGTTCTCTGTGGGCGCACAACAGGGCTCAGAAGAGAAGGAACACCTTTCGGCTTTTGGAGAGAGAATTTGGTTAGAATAGAAATCAAGGGCTGTTTACAAAGCCCATGCTACCAGAACAGTCGACCTCCCAACATGTGAACCCATTTTGGAAACTACAACCCTCACCGAATGTAATAGGGGGTTCAGTGAGCATTGGGGGTAACATGTTCAGTGAGCATTGGGGGTCCATTGTTCTGGCACCATGGGGGCTTTGTTAACACACATGGCCTTCAATTCCAGACACATTCCAAAAGCACAATGAAGCTCCTTCTGAGCATTGTAGTACACCCACAGAGCACTTTACATCCACATATTTAGTATATCCTTATCCATTTTTCCTATTTTCCCTTGTGAAAATGAAAACTTTGGGGTAACAACAGCATTTTGGCAAATAAATTAATTTTTTAATTTTCATGTCCAAATTTTGTCAAACACCTGTGGGGTGTTAAGACTCACTATACCCATTGTTATATTCCATGAGGGTAGTAGTTGTCAAAATGGGGTTAAATGTGGGTGTTTTTATTGTGTTTATGTCAGAACCAATGTAACCAGCAGCCACCCCTGTGCAAATTACCATTTTAGGCCTCAAATGTACATGGTACGCTCTCACTCCTGATCCAGAACACTTTACGTCCACATGTGGGGTATTTCCATTTTCGGGTGAAATTGCATTACTAGTTTTGGGGGTCTTTTTTTCCTTTTACTTCTTATGAAAACGAAAAGTATGGGGCAACATCAGCATGTTAGTGTAAAAAATAAATAAAAATTACACTAACATGCTGGTGTAGACCCCAACTTTACCTTTTCATAAGGGCTAAAAGGAGAAAAAGTACGGAAATACCCCATATGTGGCACTAAACTGTTACCTTGAAATATGACAGAGCTCAGGAGTGAGAGAGCGCCATGCGCATTTGAGGCCTAATTTAGGGATTTGCATAGGGATGGACCCGGATGCAGGCATTACCCTTACCTCCGCCACCAAATAATACCCTATGACAGTCTCTCCCAAACAGTGTGCCTCCAGCTGTTTTTCAACAGCTGGATGCTCCATTTAGAAAACAGGGCTGTACAAGATGTTTTTAATTTTTATATGGGGGTTGGGGGTAACTCTGTAAGGGTGTGTATATGTAGTGTTTTATTTTTTATTTTGTGTTCGTGTAGTGTTTTTAGGGTACATTCACATGGGTGGGGGTTCACAGTGAGTTTCCTGCTGGGAGTTTGAGCTGCGATAGGAAATTTACCTCCAGCTGTTGCAAAACTAGAACTCCAAGCATGCACTTTCTGTCAGTTACTCCAGTTAAAAACATTTTTCTATTTAAAAATCGTAATCCTTCCAGTACTTATCAGCTGCTGTATGCTCCAGAGGAAGTTCTTTTATTTTTACATTTATTTTCTGTCTGACCACAGTGCTCTCTGCGGACACCTCTGCCTGTCTCTGGAACTGTCAGTTTCTGAGACAAACAGAGGGGTCAGCAGAGAGCACTGTGGTCAGACAGAAAATAAATTTAAAAAGAAAAGAACTTCCTCTGTAGTATACAGCAGCTGATAAGTACTAGAAGAGTTAATATTTTTAAATAGAAGTAATTAAAAAAATCTGTTTAACTTTCTGGAACCAGTTGATTTAAAAAAAATATATATGTTTACCGGAGTACCCCTTTAACAGTCTGGAGAAGGCCTGTACTCATGCTGTCACTTTGAGATGAGTGAATTTTTGAATGTTCGATTCGGCCAATTCACAACATTTTCCCAAAAAATTCATTTCGGTCTGAATTTATTTACGGCGAATCACTATTAAAAATGGCTATTTCTGTCCTACAGAGAGCCTCAATAGGGGTGTAGAAAACTTTGCCTTGCTGTAACATGCATAGGGTGTGTGCTGGGTTAGTGAAATAATACTGTTATTCAGGGTACTAAAAACCTTGGGAAATGGCAGTGTTTGTAGGGGGAAATAGGGAGAGGTTCATGTGTGGGGGCCACCCTTTTTAGGGCGAGTAACACTTGCCAAGAAGGAAATTAATAATGTGAAAGTAGGGCCTTACAGGGGAAGTTTTTACCCCCACCGATTATAATGGACCATACGTTTTTCCCTTCCATCCTTTAGAGGTCTTTGCGCCACATCAATACTTGGTGGTGTAGGTGGATCATGGTGTTTTTTGGACACCTTTCCTTTTGTTTGATTTAAAAAAAAAAAAAATTTGGGTCCATATATTTTATCCTAAGAATTTCGGTCCCTGCCGCGCACCGGGTATGGACCGAACTGGGGTGACTGCTGATATCGCGCAAATGCCCAGGGGGGGTCAATCACACCAGAGATTTGCGTCGATTCCAGGTCATGCGGGTCTATGGTTGTCACGATGCCGGCTGGCAGGTAGTGGATCCTCTGTGCCAGAGAGGGATTGGCGTGGACCGTGCTAGTGGACCGGTTCTAAGCCACTACTGGTTTTCACCAGAGCCCGCCGCAAAGCGGGATGGTCTTGCTGCGGCGGTAGTGACCAGGTCGTATCCACTAGCAACGGCTCACCTCTCTGGCTGCTGAAGATAGGCGCGGTACAAGGGAGTAGGCAAAAGCAAGGTCGGACGTAGCAGAAGGTCGGGGCAGGCAGCAAGGATCGTAGTCAGGGGCAACGGCAGAAGGTCTGGAAACTCAGGCAAGGAACACACAAGGAACGCTTTCACTGGCACTAAGGCAACAAGATCCGGCGAGGGAGTGAAGGGGAAGTGAGGTGATATAGGGAAGTGCACAGGTGTAAACACTAATTGGAACCACTGCGCCAATCAGCGGCGCAGTGGCCCTTTAAATCGCAGAGACCCGGCGCGCGCGCGCCCTAGGGAGCGGGGCCGCGCGCGCCGGGACAGAACAGACGGAGAGCGAGTCAGGTAGGGGAGCCGGGGTGCGCATCGCGAGCGGGCGCTACCCGCATCGCGAATCGCATCCCGGCTGGCAGCGGAATCGCAGCGCCCCGGGTCAGAGGACGTGACCGGAGCGCTGCCGCGGGGAGAGTGAAGCGAGCGCTCCGGGGAGGAGCGGGGACCCGGAGCGCTCGGCGTAACAGTACCCCCCCCCTTGGGTCTCCCCCTCTTCTTAGAGCCTGAGAACCTGAGGAGCAGACTTTTGTCTAGGATGTTGTCCTCAGGTTCCCAGGATCTCTCTTCAGGACCACAACCCTCCCAGTCCACTAAAAAAAAATTTCTCCCTCTGACCTTTTTGGCAGCTAAAATTTCTTTGACCGAGAAGATGTCCGAGGAGCCGGAAACAGGAGTGGGAGGAACAGACTTGGGAGAAAAACGGTTGAGGATGAGTGGTTTGAGAAGAGAGACGTGAAAGGCATTAGGGATACGAAGAGAGGGAGGAAGAAGAAGTTTATAAGAGACAGGATTAATTTGACACAAAATTTTGAAAGGACCAAGATAGCGTGGTCCCAACTTGTAGCTAGGGACACGGAAGCGGACATATTTAGCGGAGAGCCATACCTTGTCTCCAGGGGAAAAAACGGGGGGAGCTCTTCTTTTCTTATCCGCGAACTTCTTCATGCGTGATGAAGCCTGTAAGAGAGAATTTTGGGTCTCTCTCCATATGATGGAAAGGTCACGAGAAATTTCATCCACAGCGGGCAGACCAGAGGGCAAGGGAGTAGGGAGGGGGGGAAGAGGGTGACGGCCGTACACCACGAAAAATGGGGATTTGGAGGAAGACTCAGAGACCCTGAAGTTATACGAGAATTCGGCCCATGGGAGGAGATCTGCCCAGTCATCCTGGCGGGAGGAAACAAAATGTCGCAAATAATCACCCAAGATCTGGTTAATCCTTTCTACTTGTCCATTGGACTGGGGATGATATGCAGAAGAAAAATTTAATTTAATCTTGAGTTGTTTACAGAGAGCCCTCCAGAATTTAGACACGAATTGGACGCCTCTATCCGAGACAATCTGCGTAGGCAATCCGTGAAGACGAAAAATGTGTACAAAAAATTGTTTAGCCAACTGAGGCGCAGAAGGAAGACCAGGAAGAGGGATGAAATGTGCCATTTTGGAGAATCGATCAACGACCACCCAAATAACAGTGTTGCCACGGGAAGGGGGTAAATCAGTAATAAAATCCATACCAATCAGAGACCAAGGCTGTTCGGGGACAGGCAGAGGATGAAGAAAACCAGCGGGCTTCTGGCGAGGAGTCTTATCCCGGGCACAGATAGTGCAGGCTCGCACAAAGTCCACAACATCCGTCTCCAGAGTCGGCCACCAATAGAAGCGGGAGATGAGTTGCACAGATTTCTTGATACCCGCATGACCTGCGAGATGGGAGGAGTGACCCCATTTGAGGATTCCGAGGCGTTGGCGAGGAGAAACAAAGGTCTTTCCTGGAGGAGTCTGCCTGATGGAGGCAGGAGAAGTGGAGATCAGGCAGTCAGGTGGAATGATGTGTTGCGGAGAGAGTTCAACTTCTGAGGCATCCGAGGAACGAGAGAGAGCATCGGCCCTAATGTTCTTATCGGCAGGACGAAAGTGAATCTCAAAATTAAATCGGGCAAAGAACAGAGACCACCGGGCCTGGCGAGGATTCAGCCGTTGGGCAGACTGGAGGTAGGAGAGGTTCTTGTGGTCGGTGTAGATAATAACAGGAGAACTTGATCCCTCCAGCAGATGCCTCCATTCCTCAAGTGCTAATTTAATGGCTAGAAGCTCTCGATCCCCGATGGAGTAGTTCCTCTCCGCTGGAGAGAAGGTCCTAGAGAAAAAACCACAAGTGACAGCATGCCCGGAAGAATTTTTTTGTAGAAGAACAGCTCCAGCTCCCACTGAGGAGGCATCAACCTCCAATAGGAAGGGTTTAGAAGGGTCAGGTCTGGAGAGCACGGGAGCCGAAGAAAAGGCAGACTTGAGTCGTTTAAAGGCGTCTTCTGCTTGAGGAGGCCAGGACTTGGGATCAGCATTTTTTTTGGTTAAAGCCACGATAGGAGCCACAATGGTAGAAAAATGTGGAATAAATTGCCTGTAATAATTGGCGAACCCCAAAAAGCGTTGGATAGCACGGAGTCCGGAGGGGCGTGGCCAATCTAAGACGGCAGAGAGTTTGTCTGGATCCATCTGTAGTCCCTGGCCAGAGACCAAATATCCTAGAAAAGGAAGAGATTGGCATTCAAACAGACATTTCTCAATTTTGGCATAGAGTTGGTTGTCACGAAGTCTCTGAAGAACCATACGGACATGCTGGCGGTGTTCTTCTAGATTGGCAGAAAAAATTAGGATATCGTCCAGATATACAACAACACAGGAGTATAACAGATCACGAAAAATTTCATTGACAAAGTCTTGGAAGACGGCAGGGGCGTTGCACAGTCCAAAGGGCATGACCAGATACTCAAAGTGTCCATCTCTGGTGTTAAATGCCGTTTTCCACTCGTCCCCCTCTCTGATGCGGATGAGGTTATAGGCGCCTCTTAAGTCCAATTTAGTGAAGATGTGGGCACCTTGGAGGCGATCAAAGAGTTCAGAGATGAGGGGTAAGGGGTAGCGGTTCTTAACCGTGATTTTATTAAGACCGCGGTAGTCAATGCAAGGACGTAGGGAGCCATCCTTTTTGGACACAAAGAAAAATCCGGCTCCGGCAGGAGAGGAGGATTTACGGATAAAGCCCTTTTTTAGATTCTCCTGGACGTATTCGGACATGGCAAGAGTCTCTGGGGCAGAGAGAGGATAAATTCTGCCCCGGGGTGGAGTAGTGCCCGGGAGGAGGTCGATAGGGCAATCATAAGGCCTGTGAGGAGGTAGAGTCTCAGCTTGTTTTTTGCAGAAAACATCCGCGAAGTCCATATAGGCCTTAGGGAGACCGGTTACTGGAGGAACCACAGAGTTACGGCAAGGGTTACTGGGAACCGGTTTTAGACAGTTCTTGGAACAAGAGGACCCCCAACTCTTGATCTCCCCAGTGGACCAATCCAGGGTAGGGGAATGAAGTTGAAGCCAGGGAAGTCCAAGGAGAATTTCCGAGGTGCAATTGGGGAGGACCAAAAGTTCAATCCTCTCATGATGAGATCCGATGCTCATAAGAAGAGGCTCCGTGCGGAAACGTATGGTACAGTCCAATCTTTCATTATTTATACAATTGATGTAGAGGGGTCTGGCGAGACTGGTCACCGGGATGTTGAACCTGTTGACGAGAGAGGCCAAAATAAAATTTCCTGCAGATCCAGAGTCCAAGAAGGCCACTGTAGAGAAGGAGAAGGCAGAGGCAGACATCCGCACAGGCACAGTAAGACGTGGAGAAGCTGAGTAGACATCAAGGACTGTCTCACCTTTGTGCGGAGTCAGCGTACGTCTTTCCAGGCGGGGAGGACGGATAGGACAATCTCTCAGGAAGTGTTCGGTACTAGCACAGTACAGGCAGAGGTTCTCCATACGGCGTCGTGTCCTCTCTTGAGGTGTCAGGCGAGACCGGTCGACCTGCATAGCCTCCACGGCGGGAGGCACAGGAACAGATTGCAGGGGACCAGAGGAGAGAGGAGCCGAGGAGAAGAAACGCCTCGTGCGAACAGAGTCCATATCTTGGCGGAGTTCCTGACGCCTTTCGGAAAAACGCATGTCAATGCGAGTGGCTAGGTGAATAAGTTCATGTAGATTAGCAGGAATTTCTCGTGCGGCCAGAACATCTTTAATGTTGCTGGATAGGCCTTTTTTGAAGGTCGCGCAGAGGGCCTCATTATTCCAGGACAATTCTGAAGCAAGAGTACGGAATTGTACGGCATACTCGCCAACGGAAGAATTACCCTGGACCAGGTTCAACAGGGCAGTCTCAGCAGAAGAGGCTCGGGCAGGTTCCTCAAAGACACTTCGGATTTCCGAGAAGAAGGAGTGTACAGAGGCAGTGACGGGGTCATTGCGGTCCCAGAGCGGTGTGGCCCATGACAGGGCTTTTCCAGACAGAAGGCTGACTACGAAAGCCACCTTAGACCTTTCAGTGGGAAACAGGTCCGACATCATCTCCAGATGCAGAGAACATTGGGAAAGAAAGCCACGGCAAAACTTAGAGTCCCCATCAAATTTATCCGGCAAGGATAAGCGTATCCCAGGAGCGGCCACTCGCTGCGGAGGAGGTGCAGGAGCTGGCGGAGGAGATGACTGCTGAAGCTGTGGTAGTAACTGTTGTAGCATAACGGTCAGTTGAGACAGCTGTTGGCCTTGTTGCGCTATCTGTTGTGACTGCTGGGCGACCACCGTGGTGAGGTCAGCGACAACTGGCAGAGGAACTTCAGCGGGATCCATGGCCGGATCTACTGTCACGATGCCGGCTGGCAGGTAGTGGATCCTCTGTGCCAGAGAGGGATTGGCGTGGACCGTGCTAGTGGACCGGTTCTAAGCCACTACTGGTTTTCACCAGAGCCCGCCGCAAAGCGGGATGGTCTTGCTGCGGCGGTAGTGACCAGGTCGTATCCACTAGCAACGGCTCACCTCTCTGGCTGCTGAAGATAGGCGCGGTACAAGGGAGTAGGCAAAAGCAAGGTCGGACGTAGCAGAAGGTCGGGGCAGGCAGCAAGGATCGTAGTCAGGGGCAACGGCAGAAGGTCTGGAAACTCAGGCAAGGAACACACAAGGAACGCTTTCACTGGCACTAAGGCAACAAGATCCGGCGAGGGAGTGAAGGGGAAGTGAGGTGATATAGGGAAGTGCACAGGTGTAAACACTAATTGGAACCACTGCGCCAATCAGCGGCGCAGTGGCCCTTTAAATCGCAGAGACCCGGCGCGCGCGCGCCCTAGGGAGCGGGGCCGCGCGCGCCGGGACAGAACAGACGGAGAGCGAGTCAGGTAGGGAAGCCGGGGTGCGCATCGCGAGCGGGCGCTACCCGCATCGCGAATCGCATCCCGGCTGGCAGCGGAATCGCAGCGCCCCGGGTCAGAGGACGTGACCGGAGCGCTGCCGCGGGGAGAGTGAAGCGAGCGCTCCGGGGAGGAGCGGGGACCCGGAGCGCTCGGCGTAACAATGGTGACCCGGTGATGCGGAATAGAAGGGGGATCGCAGTTGTCAAAGACACCAACTATCCCCCTGAAGGGATAGGAGTGAGGTGGCAGGGGTGCCACCCCTCCTATCCTTGCTATTGGTCCCCAGAAGCAACGACCAATAGCAGATCGGGGGTGGAGGGGTTAACTTTCGGTTTCCCTGTTCTGCCCACCCACAATAGGCGGGGCAGAACGGCGAAACTGACAGGGACCAGTGCCAGAAGATCCACTTATCCATCCGGAGGCTGCAGGCGACGGTGATCGGCAGACGGCGATGGCGTGCGGCTGACTCACTAGATCCTACGGAAACCGGTGAGTTGCCTAGCAACATCTGGAGAGCTACAGTCTATACAGTGGTCTCTAAACTGTAGCCCTCCAGATGTTGTAAAACTCCAACTCCCAGCATGCCCAGACAGCTGTTTGCTGTTTGGGCATGCTGGGATTTGTAGTTTTGCAACAGCTGGAGGGCTACAGTTTGGAGATCACTGTGCAGTGATCGCTAAAATGTGACCCTCTAGATCTTGCAAAACTATAACTCCTAGCATGGCCACACAGCAGTTTGCTGTGTGGGCATGCTGAGATTTGTAGATTTGCAACATCTGGAGGGCCACAGTTTGGAGATCACTGTGCAGTGGTCTCTAAACTGTAGCCCTCCAGATGTTGCAAAACTGCAAATCCCAGCATGCCCAAACAGCAAACAGCTGTCTCGGCATGCTGGGAGTTGTAGTTGCGATCCCTCCAGCTGTTGCATAACTACATCTCCCAGCATGCCCTTTGGTGATCAGTGCATGCTTTTGAAACAGCTGGAGGCACACTGGTTGGAAAATACTGAGTTAGGTAACAGAACCTAACTGAAGGTTTTCCAACCAGTGTGCCTCCAACTGTTGCAAAAGTACAACTCCCAGCATGCACGGTCTGTCAGTACATGCTGGGAGATGTAGTTTTGAAACAGCTGGAGGTTTGCCCCTCCATATCAATGTACAGGGTACATTCACATGGGCAGGATTACAGTGAGTCTCCTGCTCAAGTATGAGATGCGGCAAATGTTTCGCCGCCGTGCAAACTCCTAGCGGGAAACTCACTGTAAACCTCCCCCCATGCGAATGTACCCTTAAGACACTACACTACATTAACACATAATAAAAGGTAAAACACTACATATACACCCCTTACACTGTCCCCCCCCCAATAAAAATGAAAAATGTATTGTATGGCAGTGTTTCCAAAACGGAGCTTCCAGCTGTTGCAAAACCACAACTCCCAGTATTTCCGGACAGCCACTGACTGTCCAGGCATGCTGGGAGTTTAGCAGCAGCTGGTGGCACCCTGTTTGAGAATCACTGTCGTAGAATACCCCTATTTCCACCTCTATGCAATCTCTAATTTGGTCCTCAAATGCGCATTTCGCTCTCTCACTTCAGAGCCCTGTCACATTTCAAGGAAACAATTTAGAGCCACATATGTGGTATTTCCGTACTGGGGAGAAATTGCACTACACATTTTGGGGGCTTTTTCTCCTTTTACCCCTTACGAAAAGGAAAAGTTGGGGTCTAAACCAGCCTGTTAGTGTAAAAAAAATTAAAGTTTTACACTAACATCCTGGTGTTGCCCCATACTTTTTTTTATTTTCAAAAGAGGCAAAAGGAAAAAAAGACCCCCCATAATTTGTAACAAAATTTCCCCTGAGTACGGAAATACCCCATATGTGGGTGTAAAATGCTCTGCGGGCACACAAGGCGGCTCAGGGGTGGGAGCACACAAATTTTCGTTAAAGTTGGATGGGAAAATGAAAAAAAAAAAATTTCACTAAAATGCTGGTGTTACCCTAAATTTTTCATTTTCATAAGGGAAAATAGGAAAAAAGCCACCCAAAATGTGTAACCCCATTTCTTCTGAGTAAGAACATACCCCATATGTGGATGTAAAGTGCTCTGCTGGCGAACTACAATGCTCAGAAGAGAACGAGCGCCATTGGGCTTTTGAAGAAAAAAATGTGTCCGGAATTGAAGGCCATGTGTGTTTACACAGCCCCCATAGTGCCAGAACAATGGACCCCCCACATGTGACCCCATTTTGGAAACTACACCCCTCACATAATGTAACCAGGGGTACAGTGAGCATTTACGCCCCACAGGTGTCTGACAGATTTTTGGAATAGTGGTCCATGAAAATTTAAAATGTAATTTTTAATTTGCTCAGCCCACTGTTCCAAAGATCTGTCAAGCTCCAGTGGGGTGTAAATGCTCACTACACCCCTTATTAAATTCTGTGAGGGGTCTAGCTTCCAAAGTGGGGTCACATGTGGGGGGGGTCCACTGTTCTGGCACCACGGGGTGCTTTGTAAACGCACATGGCCCCCGACTTCCATTCCAAACAAATTCTTGTGTGCCAGCAGAGCACTTGACGTCCACACATGGGGTATTTCCATGCTCAGAAGAAATGGGGTAACAAATTTTGGGGGTCATTTTCTCCTATTTTCCCTTGTAAAAATGTAAAATTAGTTTTTTTCATTTACACATCCATTTTTAACACAAAGTCGTGAATTACCTGTGAGGTGTTAAGGCTCACTGTACCCCTTGTTACGTTCCTTGAGGGATGTAGTTTCCAAAAGAGTATGCCACATTGGTTTTATTGCTGTTCTGGCACCATAGGGGCTTCCTAAATGTGACATGCCCCCCAAAAACCATTTCAGCAAAATTTGCTTTCCAAAAGCCAAATGTGTCTCTTCTAATCATTGTAGTTTGCCCGCAGACAGAGGTGGCTCTCTAATTAGGCGATCTAGGCGGCCGCCTAAGGCCTCACGCTAAAAGGGGCCCGCAGCCGCCTAAATCGTGTAGTTAGAGCAGTGCTTTCCCTCCCTGTCGCCGCAGGGGAAGGGAAGTTTGTGTGCGCTGGCCTGAGGCTGTAACAGGACCTGCAATGATGTCACTGTCATGTGATCCGTCACATGGAGGAGGAAGAGTCACATGATCAGCACTGTACAGGCATTCAATCACTGCAAACATTCAAGCTAAAGGCCAGCTTTTTTTATATATAATCTGTTACTGGGGCCGTCCCGACTCAGCCCTGCTCTGGTTGTGGCCCTCATCAGCCACAGGAGGCGGCACTAACAGGGGGGAGCCACGTTGCAGCCAGTGTCCAGCACTGGCTGCTGGTATGAGATGTGCCTGCGCGTGGCACGTCAGTACCAAGCAGCCATTAGGAGAAGACGCCGGCCAATGACGTCAGCCGACTATCCCTCCCTCTCCCTGCCCAGCGCAGCAATAGAGGAGCTGCTGCCAGCAACAGTAATTACACAAGAGGTATTTACTTATCAGGGCTGTGTGTATGAGGATGGGGGCTGTGTATGTGGAGGGCTGTGTATATGGGGATAGGCTGTGTGTATGGAGGGCTGTGTATATGTGTATATGGAGGGCTGTGTATATGTGTATATGGAGGGCTGTGCATATGTGTGTATGAGGGCTGTGTATATGTGTGTATGGAGGGCTGTGCATATGTGTGTATGGAGGGCTGTGTATACGTGTGTATATGGAGGGCTGTGTGTATTTGGAGGGCTTTGTGTGTATATGGAGGGCTGTGTGTATATGGAGGGCTGTGTGTATATGGGGGCTGCATATGTTTGTGTATGGAGGGCTATGTATATGGGGCTGTATATGTTTGTGTATGGAGGGCTGTGTATATGGGTGCTGTGTATGTATGTATGCAGGGCTGTGTATATGGGGGCTGCATATGTTTGTGTATGGAGGGCTGTGTATCTGGGGTTTGCTTATGTTTGTGTATGGAGGGCTGTGTATATGTAGACTGCATATGTTTGTGTATGGAGGGCTGTGTATATGGGGGCTGCGTATGTTTGTATATGGAGGGCTGTGTATATGGGGGTTGCATATGTTTATGTATGTAGGGTTACATAGTTACATAGTTAGTACGGTCGAAAAAAGACATATGTCCATCAAGTTCAACCAGGGAATTAAGGGGTAGGGGTGTGGCGCGATATTGGGGAAGGGATGGGATTTTATATTTCTTCATAAGCATTAATCTTATTTTGTTCCATGAATGTATCTAATCCTGTTTTAAAGCTGTTAATTGTTCCTGCTGTGACCAGTTCCTGAGGTAGTGTTGTGTATATGGGGGCTGCATATGTTTGTGTATGGAGGGCTGTGTATATGGGGACTGTGTATGGAGGGCTGTGTATGTGTGGCTATGGGGGCTGTGTATGTTTATGTATGCAGGGCTGTGTATATGGGGGTGCATATGTTTGTGTATGGAGGGCTGTGTATATGGGGGCTCTGTATGTGTTTTTGGAGGGATGTGTATATGTGAATATGGGGGCTCTGTATGTTTGTTTATGGAGGGCTGTGTATATGGGGGCTGTGTATGTGTGTATGGAGGGCTGTGTATATGGGGGCTCTGTATGTGTGTATGGAGGGCTGTGTATATGTGGATAATGGGGGCTGTGTATATTTGTTTATGGAGGGCTGTGTATATGGGGGCTGTGTATGTGTGTATGGAGGGCTGTGTATATGGGGGCTGTGTATGTGTGTATGAAGGGCTTTGTATGTGTGGATATGGGGGCTGTATATGTTTGTGTATGGAGGGCTGTGTATATGGGGGCTGTGTATGTCTGTGTATGGAGGGCTGTGTATATGGGGGATGTTTATGTTTGTGTATGGAGGGCTGTGTATATGGGGGCTGTGTATGTGTGTATGGAGGGCTGTGTATGTGTGGATATGGGGGCTTTATATGTTTGTGTATGGAGAGCTGTGTATATGAGGGCTGTGTATGTGTGGATATGGTGGATATGAGAGTAAAGTTTGTAGAGGGAGTCTGCAAAAATCCATCCCCCCCCTCTCACCCATGTCCATCCCCCCCTCTCACCCATGTCCACCCCCCCTCACCCATGTCCATCCCCCCCTCACCCATATCCATCCTCCCCCCTCTCACCCATGTCCATCCTCCCCCTCACTCATATTTATCCTCCTGTCATCCTTGTCCACCCCCTGTCCATTCCTGTCGCCCATGTTCACCTCCCAGTCTACCCCCTGTCACCCATGTCCACCCCCTATTCACCCCGCTGTCCCCCCTCTTTCATCCCCCTTGTCATTCTTGTCCACCCTCCTGTCATCCATGTCCACCTTGGCCACCCCTGTCCACCCCTCTGACCACCCCCCAGTCTACATCTGTCACCTATGTCCATCCCCCCCATCTGTCACGCCAGTCCACCCCTCTTTTAACCGCTTGTCACCCCTGTCCACTCCTCTGTCATCCCTGTGTCACCCATGTTCACCCCCCATTGTCCATCCCTCTGACTACATCCTTGTCACCCATGCACACCCCTCTGTCCCTTTGTCATCCTTGTTACCACCTTGTCACTCCTGTCCACCCCTGTCACCCCCGATGCCCCCCTGTTACCCATGTACACTCCTCTACACCCCTCTGTCACCCATGTACACTCTTCTACACCCCTGTCACCCATGTACACTCTCTTCTAAACCCCATCTGTCACCTATGTACACCCCTTAACACCCCTCTGCCACTCATATTCACCCCTTTACACCCATCTGCCACCCATGTACACCCTTTTACACCCCTCTGTCACCCATGTGCACTCCTTTACACCCCTCTGTCACCCATATACACTCCTCTACACCCCTATGTCACCCATGTACACTCCTCTACACCCCTCTGCCACCCATGTACACCCCTCTGCCACCTATGTTCACTCCTCTACACCCCTCTGTCACCCATGTACACCCCTTTACACCCCTCTTCCACCCATGTACACCCCTTTACACTCCTCTGCCACCCATGTACACTCTTCTACACCCCTCTGTCACCCATGTACACTCCTCTACACCCCTCTGTCACCCATGTACACTCCTCTACACCCCTCGGCCACCCATGTACATTCCTCTACACCCCTCTGCCACCCATGTACATTCCTCTACATCCCTCTGCCACTCATATACACTTCTTTACACCCCTCTGTCACCCATGTACACTCCTCTACACCCCTCTGTCACCCATGTACACTCCTCTACACCCCTCTGCCACCCATGTACACACCTCTACACCCCTCTGCCACCCATGTACACTCCTCTACACCCCTCTGTCACCCTTGTACACTCCTTTACACCCATCTGTCACTCATGTACACTCCTCTACACCCCTCTGCCACCCATGAACACTCCTCTGCACCCCTCTGTCACCCATGTACACTCCTCTAGACCCATCTGTCACCCATGTACACTCCTCTACACCCCTCTGCCACCACTGTAAACCGCTCTATCATCCCCTACACCCCTCTGTCACCCATGTACAGCCCTCTGTCTCCCCCGTACACTCCTCTACACATCTGTCTCCCATGTACACCCCCTCTGTTACTCCTTTACACCAACATGCCCCTGTATTCCTCTTCACTTATAAAAGGGGAATCTGGAGGCTGATGCTGGTAAAGTGTGGAGCCTAATAGATTTGTTTTGCAGGTTTAACGGTGAAGAGTTGTGGCTGGAAGAAATGGTCATGATGGTCTGGACCAGACGAACGATGCTGATCAGAGAAGACGTCACATGTGAGTTGCTGTATAAAGCAGCACTTTAAACTACACATCCACTGATAAATAGATATTGGAATTTGAAAAAATTTCTTTTTTTCCCTTCTCTTATAGCGCTTGGGGGGCCTCAGATTTATTTTCGCCTAAAACCTCAAAAAGTCTAGAGCGACTTTGCCCGCAGAGCATTTAACGTCCTAACATGGGGCATTTCCATACTCAGAAGAGATGGGGTTACAAATTTTGGGGGGCATTTTCTCCCATTACCCTTTATAAAAATGGTAAATTTGGGGAAAAAGCTGCACTTTAGTGAAAACATTTTTTTTTCCATTTACAAATCCGAAAAGTCGTCAAACACCTGTGGGGTGTTAAGGCTCACTGGACCCCTTGTTATGTGCCTTGAGGGGTGTAATTTCAAAAATGGCATGCCTTGTGTGGGGTTTTCTGCTGTTCTGGCACCATGGGGGCTTCCTAAATGCGACATGCCCCCCCAAAAACCATTTCAGAAAAACTCAGTTCCAAAATCCCATTGTCGCTCCTTCCCTTCTGAGCCCTTTACTGCACCCGCCGAACACTTGAAATACACATATGAGGTATTTCCTTACTCAAGAGAAATTGGGTTACAAATGTTGAGGGGCTTTTTCTCCTATTACCACTTGTAAAAATTCAAAAACCGGGTCCACAAGAACATGCGAGTGTAAAAAATGAAGATTTAGAATTTTCTCCTTCATTTTCCTGCTATTCCTGTGAAACACCTGAAGGGTTAACAAACTTACTGAATGTCATTTTGAATACTTTGAGGGGTGCAATTTTTATAATGGGGGTCATTTGTGGGGTATTTCTAATAAGAAAGCCCTTCAAATCCACTTCAAACCTGAACTAGTTGATGAAAAATTCAGATTTTGAAAATGTGAAAAATTTTAAATTGCTGCTGAACTTTGAAGCCCTCTGATGTCTTCCAAAAGTAAAAACATGTCAACTTTATGATGCAAACATAAAGTATACATATTGTATTTGTGAATCAAAATATTATTTATTTCCATTGTCTATTTTCCTTACAGAGAGCTTCAAAGTTCGAAAAATTCTAAATTTTCAATTTTTTCATCAAATTTTGGAATTTTTCACCAAGAAATGATGCAAGTATCGACAACATTTTACTACTAACATAAAGTAGAATATGTCATGAAAAAATGATCTTGGAATCAGAATGAATGGTAAAAGCATCCCAGAGTTATTAAAGCTTAAAGTGAAAGTGGTCAGATGTGCAAAAAAAGCTCTGGTCCTTCAGTGAAAATTGGGCTGGTCCATAAGGGGTTACTAGTTTTACGTAATGTATATCCTGAATACTTACTTTTGGTCAGATGCTTAGGAATATCTGTAACGGGGGAGCAGTGCCTTAAATATGTTTAGCACTATCCATATTTGTGAAGTGTTGGTGTGGCGCCATGGTCAATCTACTCTGATGCATCAGGCATTGGTGGGTGGAAATCCTGGCTGATCCATGTCTGATTCATCTTCACAAAAGGTCAGTCCCTCAACATTTTTCGTGGACAGATGAGGTCTCCTTGGGGTTACTATGACCCCCGCCGCACTAAACACCCACTCTGACACTCCACTGGCCGGGCAGGACAGCTTTTCCAGGGAAAACTCTGCTAGATGCAGCCACAAATCAAGTTTGGCTGCCCAGGAGTCCAGCGGATCTTCAAGGTGTGTTGGCATGATCATGTCAAGGTATGCCACCACCTGTTGGTTCAGTTCCTGCTCCAGGTCTACCTGCTGCTGATGAGTTGCTTCATTATGCGGGTGAATAAAGCTACTCATCAGCGACTGTAGGCTATGGCTGCTGCTGATGGAGCTGGTTCTGCCACCCCACCCCTCCCGAGCAGCCATGGCAGTGGAAGGTAAACGCAGAGGGCCCCCCAAGTCAGACCTGTGAGAGTATGGACGATGGCGTAGATAGGCATTGGCGAACTGACTACGTAGGATGTCTCTGTAGTAGATCAGTTTGTCCTCCCTCTCAGTGGGTGTAAAAAAGGCTGGTAGCGAGGGTCCATTAAGGTGGAGAGCCAGAAGTCATCCCGCTGCTGAATGGTGACAATTCGGCGGTCACTACGAAAGAAAGTGAGCATGCATTGTGCCATTTGTGCAAGTGACTCAGAGGGACTTCCTGCCTTCACTGCATATTGCCACGGTGTGTCTGGGTCCTCTGTCTTGCCTTCCTTATAACCCTCTAGCTCCTCTAGCTGCTCCTGCTCCTCCTCTCCTGTCAGATGGCTAGAAACACTGTCCATCTCTTGAAACCTAAACTGTGCTCCACTGTGCCCCTCTCCCTCCTCCTTCTCCAGTTCAGCCCCCACAGGGCTCATGTGGCCATGAGATATAGGTGCCAGGTCTCCAGTGCCCTGACCAGCCATCGTTTCCATCACATGTTGCAGTAGATAGAGCAGTGGAATGATGTTGTTCATCCCGTAATCCTGGCGAATGACTAAGAATGTGGCTTCCTCAAAGGGCCTGAGCAAACGGCAGGTGTAATGTACGAGCTGCCACTAGTTGACATTGAAGTTACACAGGGGAGTCCCCCTATCTGCTTGGATCATCAAGAAATCGGTTCGTCTAGTCGGTCCAACATGTGGAGGGTGGAATTCCAATGTGTGGAAACATTGAAAATCAGACTATGTTGGGGGATGCCGTTCTAACGCTTCAGCTCAAGGAGGGTGTGCTTTACAGTGTATGAGTGGCTGAAGTGCATGCAAAGTTTCCTTCCCATTGTTAGGATGTCTTGCAGATGAGGTGGACACTTCAGGAACCGCTTGACAATCAGATTAAGCACGGATGCCATGGAGGGCGCATTTCTCAGGCTTCCTTGTCACAGCACAGACAAGATGTTCTTCCCTTTGTCGGTCACCATGGTTCCCATTTCCAGTTTTCACGGAGTAAGCCATGATTCGATTTCTTGATGAATTACTTCCTCCCCTGTGTGACTCAGTTCGCCAAGGCAATCCGTGTGAAGAACAGCGTGACACCGCCATGCCCTGCACACATGGTATGCTCGAGGGGCACTGAGACTTGTCTGTGCAGTGGAGGCTGAGAACGCGGTGGAGGATGAGAAGGCGGAGTCGCACACTGTCACAGGACCAACGGGCTGAGAATGTGGAGGTAGAAACAGCGTGACCTGTCCAAGTTGCTGTTGTGGCTGTGCAGGAACCACATTCCCCCAGTGGGCCGTAAAGGACATGTATTGTCCCTGACTGTAGTTACAGCTCCAGACGTTGGCGCTGCCGTGTACTTTGGTACACACCGACAGGCTCAAGGACTGGCCCACCTTCTGCTACACAAAATTGTGCAGGGCTTGTACTGCCTTCTTCGCAAAGAAATGACGGCTTGGGACTCTCCACCTGGACTCGGCACAAGCCATCAGTTCTCTGAAAGGTGCAGAGTCCACCACTTGAAAAGGGAGGGACTGCAGCACCAGCAACTTGGAACACATTCAGTTTCTGCGCCGTTGAATGAGTGGGCTCATACTGTTGTCTCTTGGACATGGCTTTGCTGATGGATTGCTGGCGGAATGACTGACTCGAAGTAGGAGGAGCAGGAACATCTGGAGTGACAGAAGATGGGTATGACACACAGCTCCCTTCGGCTGAGGTGGTGGAGCCTTGGCTGGCTGAAACAGGGAGCGGCGTGCCCCTGGTTGATGCAGCAGGCTGGACCACCACATCGGAGCCACAGTTCTCCCAGGCCGCAGTATGGTGACGCTGCATATGTTGACGCGGGGCCGTGGGGCCAACATTGGGACCCTGACCAAGCTTCACCTTCTGCCGATACATCTTTTATGTGGCCAGGTCAACATCCTCCAGATGCTTGATAAAAGAATGCCACATCGCTGAGTAGCTGATATTCCCACCAACAGTCCGCACTGATTGACTTCTACTGCCGCCGACTCCAGGAACCCCTTTTCCGCTACCTCCTGGGAATGTAGGCTGCCGCAAAGCAGGTGGTCTACCCCGATCATGTTTGGCTCCAGACTTTCCACTTCTTCCACCATGCTGACTGCCAACCATCCTACCACCTTGCTGGCTCAGCTGCTGCCTCACAGGCAACCTGCAATCCTCTTCTTCTGCACACGGCTCCCAAATGCGGTTGGCTTCATCACCATCGAGTCGTGTCTGCACATCACTGATGTCCTCCTCAGGTTGCTCAAAAGTGTCTGCTACAGGAGCCTGAACACTCGCAACATTACCTCCCACGTCACTCTCCTCATCACTACTTGCCCACCTAGCGGAGGAAGCAGCAGATGTCTCCTTCACTTATCGGTTGGGAAGTAGCTGATGACTGTCCTCTAGTAGATCGTCCTTACTAAATAGTGGAGCTGAACCCACAGCACAAGATACTTCTGTGGGGGAGGGAACAGCCGAGGACAGATGCAGTGGGAGGACAGGGACTGCTCCCGGGCCATGCCAACTGAGGGTTGTATCTGAGGAACCCACCAACTGTTGACTGGGGGTGTCAGATATCACTTGTGATGAAGTGGATAACCGTGCTAACCAATCCATGACAGCAGATGGGTTGTTGGTTGAGACACGACCGCTAGCTGATACCGGGAGCTCAGGCCTCTCGTTGCGACTCCTGCTGCCACTCGCCGCTAATCTGCTGTGACCTCTGCCTGATGAATTTAGGCCTCTGCCACTCCTCTGTGCACATCCTGGCAGTTCTCTGCCTGACATACTTAGTGCGAATATGAGGGGAGTACAATACGCTCCACTACACTTAAAACAAGATTTGTCTACAACACCAGCTAGTGTGTACTTTTGGCTGGCCTTTCACAGTATCTAGGACCTTCAGACTTTAACAGGAACAAAATAATACACTTTAGAGATGAGCAAAGTTACAGTGATTCGATTTGTCACGAGCTTCTCGGCTCGGCAGTTGCTGACTTTAGCCTCCATAAATTAGTTCAGCTTTCAGGTGCTCTGGGGGGCTGGTAAAGGTGGATACAGTCCAAGTAAACTCTCTTCTAGGACTGTATCCACCTTTTCCAGCCCACCGGAGCACCTGAAAGCTGAACTAATTTATGCAGGCTAAAGTCAGCAACTGCAGAGCCGAGAAGTTCATGACAAATTGAATCACTGTAACTTCATAGTTACATAGTTAGTACGGTCGAAAAAAGACATATGTCCATCAAGTTCAACAAGGGAATTAAGGGGTAGGGGTGTGGCGCGATATTGGGGAATGGATGGGATTTTATATTTCTTCATAAGCATTAATGTTATTTTGTTCCATGAATTTATCTAATCCTGTTTTAAAGCTGTTAATTGTTCCTACTGTGACCAGTTCCTGAGGTAGACCGTTCCTTAAATTCACAGTCCTCACGGTAAAGAAGGCGTGTCGCCCCTTGAGACTAAACTTTTTCTTCTCCAGACGGAGGGAGTGCCCCCTCGTCCTTTGGGGGGGTTTAACCTGGAACAGTTTTTCTCCATATTTTTTGTATGGGCCATTAATATACTTATATACGTTTATCATATCCCCCCTTAAACGTCTCTTCTCAAGACTAAACAATTGTAACTCCTTTAATCTCTCCTCATAGCTAAGATGTTCCATGCCCATTTTAGTTTAGTCGCGCGTCTCTGCACCCTTTCCAACTCCGCAGTGTCCCTTTTATGGACAGGTGCCCAAAACTGAACAGCATATTCCAGGTGAGGCCGTACCAATGCTTTATAAAGGGGGAGTATTATGTCCCTGTCCCTCGAGTCCATGCCTCTTTTGATACATGACAATATCCTGCCGGCTTTGGAAGCAGCAGCCTGACATTGCATGCTATTCTGTAGTCTGTGATCTACAAGTACACCCAGATCCTTCTCTACCAGTGACTCTGACAGTTTAATCCCCCCTAAGACATACGATGCATGCAGGTTATTAGTACCCAGATGCATAACTTTACATTTATCCACATTGAACCTCATTTGCCAAGTGGATGCCCAGACACTTAGTCTATCCAAGTCATCTTGTAACTTATGCACATCCTCTATAGACTGTACCGTGCTACAAAGCTTGGTGTCATCTGCAAAGATAGAAACAGAGCTGTTAATACCATCCTCTATATCATTGATGCATAAATTAAACAACAGCGGGCCCAGTACTGAACCTTGGGGTACACCACTAATAACCGGGGACCAATCAGAGTACGAATCATTGACCACCACTCTCTGGGTACGATCCATGAGCCAGTGTTCAATCCAGTTACAAACTAAAATTTCCAAACCCAAAGACCTTAACTTACCTGTCAGACGTCTGTGAGGGACAGCATCAAACGCTTTAGCAAAATCCAGAAACACTATATCCACAGCCATTCCTCTGTCAAGGCTTCTACTCACCTCTTCATAAAAGCAAATTAGATTGGTTTGACAACTTCTATCCTTAGTAAACCCATGCTGGCTATCACTTATAATACTATTATCCCCTATGTATTCCTGTATGTAATCCCTTATAAGTCCTTCAAACAATTTACCCACAATGCATGTTAAACTTACCGGTCTATAGTTTCCTGGGGAAGACCTAGAGCCCTTTTTGAAGATTGGCACCACATTCGGCTTGCCCCAGTCCCTCATCTTTAGTGCACTTCTTAGATGTACCTATGTGGTATGTACTTATGAGGGGAGGACAATGCGCTCCAGTGTGTTTAAAAGAGTATTTGTCTACAACACCAGCCGGTGTGTACTTTTGGCTGGTCTTTCACAGTATCTAGCCCTTAAGACTTTAACAGGAACAAAATGGTACACCACTTAGATGTACGTATGTGGTATGCACATATGAAGGTAGCACAATGCGCTCCAGTACACTTAAAACATTATTTGTCTACAACACCAGCAGGCGTGTACTTTTGGCTTAACTTTCACAGTATCTATGCCTTTAAAACTTTAACAGGAACAAAATGGTATACCACTTAGATGTACGCACAGGTTACACTTAATAGAGGACAATATGCTTTTAGGGCTCTGCTCACCCTAACTGGCTGACTACTATTAGCTTTTCAGTTATTGTACACAGCAGTGCTGCAGCATACAGTCGCTGTGTACTACACCCAAAATTGCACTTTCTCTCTCAATCTCACTTCTTTCCCTATCAGTGCTTTTAGGCTGTATTTGGGCTTTAGGTAAATCGCTGCTGTAAAAAAGCTTTTCTGTGCAACAATTTTCGATGCCCTGGAGCCTGGACTGGCCTTTCACAGTATCTAGGACCTTCACAGTATCTAGGACCTTCAGACTTTAACAGGAACAAAATAATACACTTTAGAGATGAGCAAAGTTACAGTGATTCGATTTGTCACGAACTTCTCGGCTTGGCAGTTGCTGACTTTAGCCTCCATAAATTAGTTCAGCTTTCAGGTGCTCCGGGGGGCTGGTAAAGGTGGATACAGTCCAAGTAAACTCTCTTCTAGGACTGTATCCACCTTTTCCAGCCCACCGGAGCACCTGAAAGCTGAACTAATTTATGCAGGCTAAAGTCAGCAACTGCAGAGCCGAGAAGTTCATGACAAATTGAATCACTGTAACTTCACTCATCTTTAGTGCACTTCTTAGATGTACGTATGTGGTATGTACTTATGAGGGGAGGACAATGCGCTCCAGTGTGTTTAAAAGAGTATTTGTCTACAACACCAGCCGGTGTGTACTTTTGGCTGGTCTTTCACAGTATCTAGACCCTTAAGACTTTAACAGGAACAAAATGGTACACCACTTAGATGTACATATGTGGTATGCACTTATGAAGGTAGCACAATGCGCTCCAGTACACTTAAAACATTATTTGTCTACAACACCAGCAGGTGTGTACTTTTGGCTTAACTTTCACAGTATCTATGCCTTTAAAACTTTAACAGGAACAAAATGGTATACCACTTAGATGTATGCACAGGTTACATAGTTACATAGTTACATAGTTACATAGTTAGTACGGTCGAAAAAAGACATATGTCCATCAAGTTCAACCAGGGAATTAAGGGGTAGGGGTGTGGCGCGATATTGGGGAAGGGATGAGATTTTATATTTCTTCATAAGCATTAATCTTATTTTGTTCCAGGAATGTATCTAATCCTGTTTTAAAGCTGTTAATTGTTCCTGCTGTGACCAGTTCCTGAGGTAGACCGTTCCATAAATTCACAGTCCTCACGGTAAAGAAGGCGTGTCGCCCCTTGAGACTAAACTTTTTTTTCTCCAGACGGAGGGAGTGCCCCCTCGTCCTTTGGGGGGGTTTAACCTGGAACAGTTTTTCTCCATATTTTTTGTATGGGCCATTAATATACTTATATACGTTTATCATATCCCCCCTTAAACGTCTCTTCTCAAGACTAAACAATTGTAACTCCTTTAATCGCTCCTCATAGCTAAGATGTTCCAAGCCCCATATTAGTTTAGTCGCGCGTCTCTGCACCCTTTCCAACTCCGCAGTGTCCCTTTTATGGACAGGTGACCAAAACTGAACAGCATATTCCAGGTGAGGCCGTACCAATGCTTTATAAAGGGGGAGTATTATGTCCCTGTCCCTTGAGTCCATGCCTCTTTTGATACATGACAATATCCTGCCGGCTTTGGAAGCAGCAGCCTGACATTGCATGCTATTCTGTAGTCTTTGATCTACAAGTACACCCAGATCCTTCTCTACCAGTGACTCTGCCAGTTTAATCCCCCCTAAGACATACGATGCATGCAGGTTATTAGTACCCAGATGCATAACTTTACATTTATCCACATTGAACCTCATTTGCCAAGTGGATGCCCAGACACTTAGTCTATCCAAGTCATCTTGTAACTTATGCACATCCTCTATAGACTGTACCGTGCTACAAAGCTTGGTGTCATCTGCAAAGATAGAAACAGAGCTGTTAATACCATCCTCTATATCATTGATAAATAAATTAAACAACAGCGGTCCCAGTACTGAACCTTGGGGTACACCACTAATAACCGGGGACCAATCAGAGTACGAATCATTGACCACCACTCTCTGGGTACGATCCATGAGCCAGTGTTCAATCCAGTTACAAACTAAAATTTCCAAACCCAAAGACCTTAACTTACCTGTCAGACGTCTATGAGGGACAGTATCAAATGCTTTAGCAAAATCCAGAAACACTATATCCACAGCCATTCCTCTGTCAAGGCTTCTACTCACCTCTTCATAAAAGCAAATTAGATTGGTTTGACAACTTCTATCCTTAGTAAACCCATGCTGGCTATCACTTATAATACAATTATCCCCTATGTATTCCTGTATGTAATCCCTTATAAGTCCTTCAAACAATTTACCCACAATGCACGTTAAACTTACCGGTCTATAGTTTCCTGGGGAAGACCTAGAGCCCTTTTTGAAGATTGGCACCACATTCGCCTTGCGCCAGTCCCTTGGCACAATACCAGACACCAGAGAATCTTAATAAAGGACAATATGCTTTTAGGGCTCTGCTCACCCTAACTGGCTGACTACTATTAGCTTTTCAGTTATTGTACACAGCAGTGCTGCAGCATACAGTCGCTGTGTACTACACTCAAAATTGCACTTTCTCTCTCAATCTCACTTCTTTCCCTATCAGTGCTTTTAGGCTGTATTTGGGCTTGAGGTATATCGCTGCTGTAAAAAAGCTTTTCTGTGCAACAATTTTCGATGCCCTGGAGCCTGGACTGCACTAAATCGAGTTTAATTAAGCAATCGAATTGCAGCGATACTCGCATAATTTGCAAATTGAATTTTTCCTGAAATTTGTAACGAATTTATATTTGTCAAATTTGATTCTCTCATCCCTGAGGGGGTGCAGCCTTCCATAAGAAGGTCTGTAGAGTGTCATCACCCTGAGTTTTACAGTTGAATTCTTTTTTTTTTTATACCTCAAACAACGCCTGAAGTTTGCTAAAAACATTTAATTTTTATTTATATCCATTAAAATATTGACATCAGTTACTCTTTAGAATCAATGATTCCATGTTTAAGAATGTGCTGGTGCAGCAAAAAAGTGAGGTACAGCGTATTTCTAACAGCCACAGCATTAAGCATCCACAAGTGCATTGGTTCAAGGTCAACACATTCATGGGTTGAATACATCATAACCCTCTCAATGGAACTCAATCACAAATAGTACTGAATGCTCAATTATCACTACATATCACTATTGATTCCATTCTGAGCCTTACTCATATTGGGGGCTGTATCTCATATATATACGCGCACCTCATATACCATATTTATCGGGGTATACCACGCACCGGCCTATAACACGCACCCTCATTTTACCAAGGATATTTGGGGAAAAAAAGTTTTTTACCCAAATATCCATGGTAAAATGAGGGTGCGTGTGTGCGCGTGTATACCCCGATATACCCCCAGCAAAGGCAGGGGGAGAGAGGCCATCACTGCCCGCTTCTCTCCCCCTGCCTTTCCTGGGGTCTAGAGCCCTGCTGCTGGCCCTTCTCTCCCCCTTGCTATCGGCGCCGCTGCCCGTTCTGTCCCCCTGACTATCGGTGCCGGCGCCGATAGCCAGGGGGAGAGAAGCGGCGCCAACAGCCGGGGGAGAGAAGGGGCAGCGGCACCCATTGCCGGCGCTGCTGCCCCGTTGCCTCCCCCCATCCCCGGTGGCATAATTACCTGGGTCGGGTCCGCGCTGCTGCAGGCCTCCGGCGCGCGTCCCCTGCGTCGTTGCTATGCACGGCGCGGCGCACTGACGTCATGCGCCGCGCCGTGCAGCGCATAGCAACGACGCCGGGGACGCACGCCGGAGGCCTGCAGCAGCGCGGACCCGACCCAGGTAATTATGCCACCGGGGATGGGTGGAGGCAACGGGGCAGCGGCGCCGGCAATGGGTGCCGCTGCCCCTTCTCTCCCCCTGGCTATCGGCGCTGGCAGTAGGGCGCCAGCACCGATAGTCAGGGGGACAGAACGGGCAGCGGCGCCGATAGCCAGGGGGTGAGAAGGGCCGGCAGCAGTGCTCTAGACCCCAGGAAAGGCAGGGGGAGAGAAGCGGGCAGCGACGGCCTCTCTCCCCCTGCCTTTCCTGGGGGTGTATCGGCGTATAACACGCACATAGACTTTAGGCAAAAAATTTTAGCCTAAAAAGTGCGTGTTATATATAAATACGGTATATACACTGCTCAAAAAAATTAAGTGAACACTAAGATAACACATCCTATATCTGAATGAACTAATTGTTTGAAATACTTTCGTCTTTACATAGTTGAATGGGCTGACAACAAAATCACACACAAATTATCAATGGAAATCAAATTTATCATCCCATGGAGGTCTGGATATGGAGTCACACTCAAAATCAAAGTGAAAAACCACACTTCAGACTGATCCAACTTTGATGTAATGTCCTTAAAACAAGTCAAAATGAGGCTCAGTAGTGTGTGTGGCCTCCACGTGCCCGTATGACCTCCCTACAATGCCTGGGCATGTTCCTGATGAGGTGGCGGATGGTCTCCTGAGGGATGTCCTCCCAGACCTGGACTAAAGCATCCGCCAACTCCTGGACAGCCTGTGGTGCAACGTGGCATTGGTGGATGAAGCAAGACATGATGTCCCAGATGTGCTCAATCAGATTGAGGTCTGGGGAACGGGCAAGCCAGTCCATAGCATCAATGCCTTACTCTTACAGGAACTGCCGACACACTCCTGCCACATGAGGTCTAGCATTGTCTTGCATTAGGAGGAACCCAGGGCCAACCACACCTGTAAATGGTCTCACAAGCGGTCTGAGGATCTCATCTCGATACCTAATGGCAGTCAGGCTACCTCTGGCAAGCACATGGAGGGCTGTGCGGCACCCCAAAGAAATTACAACCCACACCATTTCTGACCCACCGCCAAACCAGTCATGCTGGAGGATGTTGCAGGTAGCAGAACGTTCTCCACAGCGTCTCTAGAACCTGCTTTCATCTGTGAAAAGCACAGTGCGCCAATGTGGCACCAATTTGCCAATCTTGGTCTTCTCTGGCAAATGCCAAACGTCCTGCACGGTGTTGGGCTTTAAGCACAACCCCCACCTGTGGATGTCGGGCCCTCATACCACCCTCATGGAGACTGTTTCTGACCATTTGAGTGGACACATGCACATTTGTGGCCTGCTGGAGGTCATTTTGCAGGGCTCTGGCAGGTTTCCTCATGCTCCTCCTTGCATGAAGGTGGAGGTAGCAGTCTTGCTGCTGAGTTGTTGCCCTCCTACGGCCTCCTCCACATCTCCTGTTAAACTGGCCTGTCTCCTGGTAAAGCCTCCCTGCTCTGGACACTACGCTGACAGATACAGGAAACCTTGTTGCCACAGCTCGCATTAATGTGCCATCCTGGATGAGCTGCACTATCTGAGCCACTTGTGTGGGTTCTAGACTCCCTCTCATGCTACCACTAGAGTGAAAGCACCACCAGCATTCACAAGTGACCAAAACATCAGTCAGGAAGCATAGGAACTGATAAGTGGTCTGTGGTCACCACCTGCAGAACCACTCCTTTATTGGGGGTGTTTTGCTAATTGCCTATAATTTCCACCTGTTGTTTGTTCCGTTTGCAAAAAAGCCTGTGAAATGAATTGTCATATATATATATATATATATATATATATATATATATATATATATACTAATATCCCTACTTTTCCACCTTGATACCCAATCTGTATTCTCTGTTTTACTGTATATATTCTGATTTTATAGATTTGTTTAATATTAAGATTTTTATATTTTATCAAAAATGTTTCTATCTTACAGTGTAAGTAAGTGGTTTGGAGTATGAATTGCAGCTGACAGATTCCCTTTAGTTTACTGAGTTTTGTAACCATGCAATCTGTTCTAATATCAAATTCTGCACGAGATGTAACCTGACGCTTGATTGACATTACATTGCAATATTCCTTCCCCTGTGTCTTGAGCTGCTGGAATGTGATCTATCATAATGAGTGTGTGGGGAAGTGACTACTGCTGCATATTATCAACATGATTCCAGGAGATTTAGTAGTAGTCATGATAATCCTGATATGAGAGTGAAAACATGAAAAGGAGATAAAGCTCCTGCAGGTGATGCACATATGTACTCTGAGGAAATGATTACACACAGCTATATGTCAGGAGAGGAAGATATATGTATATGTATGTGTGTGTATATATATATATATATATATATATATATATATATATATATATATATATAAATATATATTTGTGTTCGGGGCTCCATACGTGTACTAGTGACAGGAAAGATTGCCTACATACAAGATCTTACCCTAGCATAGCAGTCTGAGTTGTGCCATAACCGCGCAATGAGGGCACGCCTATAGAGGGCATGCACTATAGTGAAGGAATAAGATAAGGGAGGGTTGGGAGGGTTCCACAAATGACACGTGCTCCGCCCATGTAGGAGAGGGGGAAGTTATATACACACGCACCCACCTGTTCCCAATAAGCCCCACCTGGAAGTGCAGGGAGCGATAATTTCTTCCGCCCCTCTCTCAAATACAGCCCATCCGGCTTTATATATATATATATATATATATATATATATATATATATATATATATATATACCAGTGTGTCACTTATGTGTTATCTTTAAAGTAATATGTAACTTTAAGTAGCTTAAACTGCAAAAAAAGCACACACACACACACACACACACATATATATATGCAAAAATAAGTGAAGGGTACAATATTTAACAAAACAAGGTTTTAAAATGTCAGTGTTTCTCGTATTTCTTCCACTCTTCTCATTATTTTCTGGTCACACTGTATTTAGCAATAACTGCATTAAACATTCAGCGAAAATGAAGTGTTGTTGTGAAGCCACACAAGACGTTCCTCTAATTCCTGGGTTGCTATGCAGTGATTAGTAAGAGCAACCATCAGTGCCAAAACACCCCGGCCACCAACCCAGGCCTCTCCTGTCTATTCAGAGTGGGGTGAATAGACAGGAGAGGACTAGAAAAAATGTAAACTACTTTATATTCTAACCCTAATCTCACTCTCCTCAGCTTCTACAGATTAAAGCTCAGACACAGGGGATGGGAGGGGAAGATGAGGGACCACTAGTACAAGCAATGATTGCTTTATGGAAAACCAGAACAAATGCGTTTTATACACAATAATGCATTCTTGCTTATTATATTTAGTTCCCAGAGACCTGTAGAATGTAAAACGGTGCAGACTTCTGAGAATCTTATCAAAGGATGATATGTAAAATGCATATGCAGACAGATAAACCATAGTTCTTACCACTTTAACCCCTTAAAAGAAATCTGTCATCAGTGCCACTGTCATCAGTGACACAGATGAAAACCATACTTACCAATCTTCTGTCCGTGGCTCCGCTCTTTGGTAGTCCCTAGTCTTCTGGATATGGTAATGAGCCTGCTTGGTGCACTGGGGCATTCTCAATCCCAATGCATGGTGACATCTGGTGTTCTGAAGATCTGTGCACACTGGCTTCTTTATTGTCATGCCTCCTCCCTCTCTGTTTGCTGCCAAAAGCTCCACTCTGCAGCATAATGGCTGTGGTTGGGTCTTTTGCGCATGTGGAGGAGAATTGTTGTGCTGCAGAGTGGAGCTCCATTTTGCAGCAGTACAATCTCAGCACTGACCACAGCATCTGTGGGGTTAAAATTGCAGAGACTGACATAATCTTACTCTCTGCAGTTGTGGCGGGGTCCTGACTGTGAGCCTATGACTGACAGCCAACCTCTATAAAATCGTACGACTAACAGTGGGCCATTGCCCATCACCAATCTCGTGCGTCGCGTTTCACAGAGCTGGGAACAGGAAGGTTGTATGGGTACATTCTGTCACAGGAATGTATCCGCTGCAAGGGCATTTCTATACTTCCTATGGAAGTAAGGAGTTAAAGGGAATGTATCACCAGGATATTTAATTTTTAACTGAAACTTGTTCTTTCTTAAAAAAAAAAAAAAAAAATAAGCATTTCCCCTTTCTGATTGTATTTTTTTTCTCACTTTAGTAAATTACCACTGGAATAGCAAACTTGCCTCAGCTGCTTTCAACAGCATTTAGAGATATGCTTTACAGCAAGCCTCATGGACATAAGCACAGTAGTCTGGAACTAACCCTAATCCCTTCCATGGGAGATTTTTCTAGGTATGCTCTGCAACCTGTGCAAAGGTCATTATACAGGAACAGAAAAGGACCGCTTATTGTTGTCTGCGCATGCGTGAATTCTGTAGTTGATTTGACGTTCACTTTTTTAGTTTTTTCAACATTCACATATCTTTACCATCCACACACCTTACGCACCCAATTTCTATTGCCTTACACCTTTTCATTATCTATCACATATTAGTAGTTTCCATCCTGACAGTTCATTGAACTGCCCTTATGACTAATGGCCGTGCGGATGCCCAGATATGCACTGCGCACGCGCGTGCAAGTAGCACGGACCGGCAGTAATGAAATTTTATCTACTATACATACTATTGGCTACGCATCCCTCACGTGATGATGACGCGTTTAGCTAGCGACATTCCAATATGGATGCGAGACGGCGTGGATGCCTGATGGTGTGTTGCCCTGGACAACCCCGAAATCCTTAGTTAATGATTTTAATACACACAGCTGCTCATTAAATACTGATGAAGCTTTTTAATCACTCTATGCACTTTATTCTTATGATCGAGATTTTATCATATACTGTTTATATGGGAAATTCCCATCGCTATTTTACCACATGATTTTCTATGTATTCTGTATCTTTTCCTATGTATTATGTGCGATTTAATTAACCGTATATTTTTATAGTTCGGACATTTCTGTACGCGGCCATACCACATATGTTTATTTTTTTTTTTATTTACACGTTTTTTTTATGGGAAAAGGGCTGTGATTAAAACTTTTATTAGGGAAGGGGTTAAATGACCTTTGTCAACTTTTTTTTTTGCAGTGCTATAGCTCCCATAGCGACCTATAGCACTGCACACACTCATCTCTTATGCTGATCCCTGCAAAGCCATAGCTTTGCACGGATCAATGAGATAGGGGCTCGATTGCTCAAGCCTGTAGTTCAGGCTTGGAGCAATTAAACCCCGATCGGACGCCACGGAGACAGGTAAGGAGACCTCCGCTTGCATCCCAGCTGATTGGAACATCGCGATTTGATCGCGATGTCCCGATCAGCCCGACTCAGCTGCCGGGAAGTGTTTACTTTCACTTTCAGACATGGTGGTCAAATTTGACCGCCGCATCTGAAGGGTTAATTTCGCGCGGCACAACCATCGGTGCCGCACGCTGTTAGCCCAGGGTCCCGGCTATGAATAGCAGCCGGGACCGACCCGGTGTGATGCAGGTACGCCCTGAGTCCTTAAGTGGTTAAAGCTCCCACAGGATCGCAAGAGCTGTCACTCAGACTCTTGAATGAGTATGAGCAAGATCAGCATTGTCCGGCACAAAGCTGTGGCCGACAAATGTATCTCCATGGGAGAGCCGGAGATTAGTGATGAGCGGCATTGCCCATATTCAAATTTGCGATATTTCGTAAATATTTAGACGAATATTTGTCCTATATTCGTGAATTTCGCATATCCATTATATGCGCATATTCCCATATGCGTGTATTCGAAGAAGAAAAAACAGTGAGGAGGTGGGCAACTTTACTATTGGTTGCTAGGGATGTTGTTGATAACCTCTGACAAGTGTATTTGCATCATTCTAATTGGCCCACAAATGAAAAGAAGGAATATGCGAATATTCACATAAGCGAATATGCACATATGCGGAAAAAAGTGAATACTCATAATTTTGAATATATAGTGAATATATTTGCAGTATTCGTGAATTTGCGATAAAAATTTGAAATGAGAATTTTCGCGCCCAACACTACCGGAGATATCCAAACACTGTATCTTAGGCTCAGCTATAGAGATGATGCACGTAGGGGCATGTCAGCCACAGCTTTGTGTCGTATTCAACGCGACTCCATTCATGAGAAGAGCGTGGCATCGTACGAGTGATTGCAGGAGGTCCTGTGAATAGGTGTTACGTTTTTTGATACTATATAACTCCTTTTGAATAAAACAGGGCGTTGGCCCCAGTTCTATCCCTAGTTCTAGCCATAGTTCTAGCCCTAGTTTAAGTTGACCAGTCAGCACATTTTTAAGCATAAAGGAAGAACATGGTTACATAACGCTTTTGACTCTAAATCTCTACATACCTCTCATTTGTTAATTTACCCTTCCAGTGCCAAGATATCAGCATTTCAAAAAAGATATGTAAATTAGCCTCTGGAGCCCACTGAGCATTGCCCTCGGCTGCTAAATTACAAGTAAGAGCCAAGGATTGCAGTACAGCCTACTGGCTTTCACTCAAGGGATAGAAGAGATGACCAGTAAAATAAAGGGAGTGACTAGCTGGTGAAGGGATCAAACTATGAAGGTTCTTTCAGCCAGGGGGAAGGCTCAGTGGGCTTCAAAGCCTAATTTGTACACAAGACCCTATGCAGACATGCTGTTTACCTAATACCCTTAAAACCTGTTGACAGGTCCAAATAAGTGTTTGATGCCATCCATAAAATCTCACATGCATTTCACTTTAACCCCTTAATGACATAGGATGTAAATGTACATCCTGGTGAGCTGGTACTTAACGCACCAGGACATACATTTACGTCCTATGCATAACCGCGAGCATCGGAGGGATACTCGCATCATGCGCGGTAGGTCCCAGCTGCTGATAGCAGCCAGGGACCCCCCCATTATGGCGGACATCCGCGATCGTGCAGATGTCTGCCATTAACCCCTTAGATGCCCTGATAAATACAGATCATGGCATCTGCAGCATTGCGGACACTAAAATGGATGATCGGATCGCCTGCAGCGCTGCCGCGGCGATCCGATTATCCAGCATGGCAGCCGGAAGTCCCCTCACCTGCCTCCACTGCCTTCCACGGGTCTTCTGCTCTTGTCCGCGATCGAGCAGACCAGAGCAGAAGATGACCGATAATACTGATCAGTGCTATGTCCTATGATTGCCATAAATAGTCCCCTATGGGAACTATTAAAGTGTAAAAATAAAAGTAAAAAAAGTAAAAAATAAAAGTAAAAACTATTGTGAAACCCCCCCCCCTCCTCAATAAAAACGTAAATTGTCCCATTTTCCCTATTTCAACCCAAAAAAGTGTAAAAAAAAATATATTATATACATATTTGGTATCGCCGCGTGCGCAAATATCCCAACTATGAAAATAATATATCACTGATACCATACGGTGAACGCCGCGAGCGTAAAAAAAAAATAGGGGATTTTAAACATACTAATTTGGTTAGTTTGCGTTTTTTTTTAAGCGCAACAGTAATAGAAAAGTATGCTATCATGGGTATCATTTCAATTGTATTGACCCAAAGAATAAAGAACACATGTCATTTTTGCCGTAAATTGTACGGTGTGAAAACGAAACCTTACAAAATTTGCAGTTTTCTTTTTAATTTCCCCACACAAATAGTATTTTTTTGGTTGCGCCATACATTTTATGGTAAAGTAAGTGATAGCATTACAACGGACAACTGGTCACGCAAAAAAACTAATCTGTGGATGAAAATATAAAAGAGTCCTTAAGGCCCAAATGGGCTGAGTCCTTAAGGGGTTAAAGCTCATCAGGGAGGTAAAGGTCTTTCTGTTGTCAGTGCTCTAGGAACATTGGTGGCAGTGGCAATGTTTAACAAATCTGTCAATCTTACATACAAAAAGACAGGGTAGTAGCTTCCATAAGGCAACTGAAGTGATTGCCTCAGGTGTGCTGCTGCAAGGGGGCACATCGGCTAAGGCTGTCCGGAACAGAGAGTCCAGCACACATTACATTTGTCAGTGATTCCCAACCAGGGTGGCCCGGCAGGGATACTTGGACACTCCAGTGGGAAAGATGACACAATGATGTTCTCCATACAAATTTTTCATACCGGCCTGGGTCTGCAGCGCTGTGAGAGTCACAGGCGTGCAGGCCGGGTGGAAGAGACATCAATGCGCCCTACCGCAATAGGATGCTGCAGATCTGATCCCCGTTTATCCTCCTTTTCCTGTGAAGCAGCTGAGAACTCTGGATTCTCTCTGGTCCCTCAGCAGAATGATGTGGATGAAGGAAAGAGGCAGGGTACAGCGCTGACAGAGGCCTACTCAGCTTCAGGTAGTGCACCCCTCGTAACCTCTCAGTAACCCCTGGACACCCCTCTGTTATTCCGTACACCTCTCTGTCACCCCTCTACACCCTTCTGTCACCCATCTAAAACCCTCTGTCACCGCTGTACACCCCACGGTTATCCCATACACTCCTTGTCGACCCTCTGTCACCCATGTACACCCCTCTACACCCCTTTCTCCCATGTAAACCCCACTGTCACTGTGTGGGGTAAGGCTGGAGGCATTGGGTGTGTGGGTGAGGCAGGAGGCATTGTGTGTGGGGAAGGCTGGAGGAATATTGCTTATTTCATTTTTCTGAGGCCTTGTTAAAAATGAAAGAAGCAAGATGATTGGTTGCTATAGGCAACTGGGCAACTTTTCCTCTGCACAGGTTTTGATAAATCTTCCCCCTTGTGCATTGTGGGAAGGCTGGTGGCATTGTGTTTGGAGGAGGCTGGGGTCATTTGTAGGGAAAGGGGGAGGATAATGCTGGAAAAGTGCAGAGCCTAATATGTTTGTGTTGCAGTTTCTGCCCTGAAGAGTTTTGGCTGGAACAGATTATTATAATTCGAGATGATCGAATTTCGGCCGATTGGTTTAATTTTCGCTATTAAAATGGTTATTTCTGGCCTACAGAGAACCTCAATAGGGGTGTAGAACACCTTGCTGTAACACGCAGTGTGTGCTGGGTTAGTGAAATAATACTGATATTCAGTATGGCATGCAAATCAGAGGCGTTGCTATTAGAATCACTGTCGCTCCGGCACAATGACAGAGCCTGGAGGTGGCGGCAGCATGAGGAGACCATATAGTAGCTGAATGACACAGCGTCGAAGTGGCGGAAACATGAGGAGACCATTTAGTGGCTGATTGACACAGCGTGGAAGTGGCGGAAACAGGAGGAGACCATATAGTGGCTGAATGACACAGCGTGGAGGTGGCGGTAGCATGAGGAGTGCATATAGTGGTTGAATGACACAGCCAGAAGTTGGCGGCAGCATGAAGAGACCATATAGTGGCTTAATGACACAGCCTGGAGTTGACAGCAGCATGAGGAGAACATATAGTGGCTGAATGACACAGCCTGGAGGTGGCAGAAGCATGAGGAGACCATATAGTGGCTGAATGAGAGAGCGTGGAGAAGGTGGAAGCTTTAGAAGACCATATAGTGGCTGAATGACACAGCATGGAGGTGGCGGCAGCATGAGGAGAACATATGGTGGCAGAATGAGACAGCCTGGAGCTGGCATCAGCATGAGGAGAACATATGTTGGCAGATTGAAACAGCCTGGAGGTGGCCGTAGCACCATCAGGAGTCCTGAAAGTGACCCGATGACTGAGTGGTGAGGTGGGTGGCAATACCAGTACCTGGTGACGAAGGTGGGTGAAAAAAAGGAGAACTTGGCATCAGATGTGTGGCATCGGGTGGGTGGCAGGATCCAAATAGTAGCTGAGGCAGGTAAGCAGAAGAAAACGGTCAATTTTGTAAAAGTGTTAGTATGCCCAAGAACGTATTGAGGATAGGCATTATGTAAAACGTAACTATTATTAAAATGCTTAGGATACAATATATGTATCCATTTTTTTTTTTAAATCAAACATAAGGAAAGGTGTGCAAAAAACACCATGTGCCACATACACCACCAAGTATTGATGTGATGCAAAGACCTCTAAAAGGTGGAAGGGAATATATGCTCCATTGTGATTGTGGATTGGTTCCTGTGTGGGGCTACACTTTTTAAGACGAGTAACACTTTCTTCGAAAAGGTGTAAGGGAACAACGTATTGTCCATTGTAGCAGGTGGGGGTAAAAACTTCCCCTGTAAGGCCCTACTCTCGCCCTATTAATTCCCTTCTTGGCAATTCTTGGCCCTACACAGGAAACTCACTATTTCCACCTAAAAAGCCTGGGAAATTGCAATGTTTGAATGGGGGAAATAGGGAGAGATTCCTGTGTGGGACTGGCCTTTTTAGGGTGAGTAACACTTGCCAAGAAGGGAATTAATAATGTGAGAGTAGGGCCTTACAGTCAAAGTTTTTACCCCCACTGGTTACAATGGACCATACATTGTTCCCTTCCACCTTTTCGAGGTCTTTGCATCACAGCAATACTTGGTGGTGTAGGTGGCCCATGGTGTTTTTTGCACACCTTTCCTTTTGTTTGATTTAAAAAAAATTTGGGTCCATATATTTTATACTAAGCATATTATTAAAAGTTTAGTTTTACGTAATGCATTTCCTCTATACTTACTTTTGGTCTGATGCGGAGGAATGTCTGTAACTGGGGGGCAGCACCATAAATATGTTTAGCACTATCCATATTTGTGAAGTGTTTGTGTGGCACCATGGTCAATCTACTCTGATGCATCAGGCATTGGTGGGTGGAAATCCTGGCTGATCCATGCCTGATTCATCTTCCCAAAGGTCAGTTTCTCCCCATTTTTCGTGGACAGACAAGTTCTCCTTGGAGTGACTATGGCCCCCGCCGCACTAAACACCCGCTCTGATGGCACACTACTGGCCGGATAGGACAGCTTTTCCAGGGCAAACTCTGCTAGTTGTGGCCACAAATCAAGTTTGGCTGCCCAGAAGTCCAGCGGATCTTCAAAGTGTGTTGGCATGGTCATGTCAAGGCTTGCCACCGCCTGCTGGTTTAGGTTCTGCTCTAGGTCTACCTGCTGCTGATTAGTTGCTTCACTATGCGGGTGAAGAAAGCTACTCATCAGCAACTGTAGACTAAGGCTGCTGCTGATGGAGCTGGTACTGCTCCTGCTACCCCACCCACACCTGCTCCTGGACCCACCATTTTAGATGCCCTTGAGTCTGGAACGCACTAAATGAAGTTTAATGGGATCGAATCGTGACGATATTCACATTCGTTGCGAATAGAATTTCTCCTGAAATTCGTAACAAATTCGGATTTGTCAGATTTGATTCGCTCATCCTTAGCGTGGGCTCCTGACTCGAGCCTGTGCCATACTGTCTGGCCCCCAGTTGATTCTTGTAGCTAGGGGCTGCTGTTAATAGCCGCGGCTGGCTATTAACCCTTTAGATCGCCGCTTTCAAAGCTGACAGCGGCGTCTTAAGGGACTTTGATCCATTGTGGAGGTAGAAGGAGGGCTTACCTCTCCTCCGGCACTGGTCCCGGCTCTGAGATTGATAAAGCCTGGCTGAACCAAGAACTTCATTGATCTGTATGAGGAATCTAATGATTCCTCCCAAAAGTCCCCTAAGGGGACTAATAAAGTGTAAAAAAAAAGTTTAATAAAAGTTTAAAAAATACACCCATTAACCCCTTCCATATTAAGTTTAAATCACCCCCTTTTCCCCAAATTCCATATAAAAAATATATAAACATAGTAAAAATAAACTTATGGGGTATCGCCGTATGCGTAAATGTCCGAGTTATAAAAATATATTGTGAATTAAACCGCATGGTCAATGGCGTTTACGTAAAAAAAAAAGTCCAAAATTGCGGATTTTTGGTCACTTTGTAAACCCTAAAAAATGGATAAGAAGCGATCAAAAAGTTCCATCAAAACAAAAATGGTACCGATAAAAACGTCAAATAACAGTGCAAAAAATAAACCCTCATACATCCCTGTATATGGAAAAATAAAAAGTTATAGAGGTCAGGAGATGACAATTTTAAACTTACAAATTTTGGTGCATGTACTTAAAAAAAAATTTAAGTAGTAAAGTAAAATCTATAAAAACTAGGGATCTTTGTAACTGTATGGACTTACAGAATAAAAATATGGTGTTATTGTTACCGAAAAGTGCATTGCGTAGAATCAGAAGCTCCCAAAAATTACAAAATGGCGTTTTTTTTTTTTTTTTCAATTTTGACCCACAAATATTTTATTTTCTGGTTTTGCCATAAATTTTATAGTGAAATTATTGTTGTATATACATAGTATAATTGGTGGCGCAAAAAAAAAAGCCCTCATATTGGTCTGTAGGTTCAAAATTGAAAGTGTTCTGATTTTTAGGTCAGGAGGAAAATGCAAAAATAAACAAAAAACACAGTGGTCCTAAAGGGGTTAAAGACTGTTATACAGGCTGTGCACTCACTACTTTACATTGTAGTAGGGTGTCTTTTCAAGATATAATAAATCTTGACAAAAATGTAAGATGTGGACTCACCTTTGTGACATACTGTATTTGCTCTTTGAGCTAGAAAAAGATGGATGTTACTCTGCATTAGCTATAGACTTTCTTTCATTGAAAGATTATTTTTTTCAGTACATACAGACATATATGTCAAAGTAGACAATAATATGAGCAGTAAAAGGCAAAATATATTTATTGAGGAAACCTAGATATAAAATGTCTGCTGTAGACTTTGTAATTGATCTGTAAAACACATCCATCATAAATAGTTTGAATACAAGCCAATAATATTTATACTATACAGAAGTATGTAACTATACAGTTACAGTTTAATACATACTTTTTCTGGTTTGTATGCTCAATTGACCACATACCTGTAAATTGTAGGCTAAAAAGAGCCAGTGTAGTGTATGATTGAACCAAACATTCCAGATGCAGTCAAATCTGCAGCATTTCCAGTACATGACGGACATTTGGCAGGATTAAGCTCTGCATGGATTACCCCTATTAACATGTGTTTCACAGTCATGGATTATAAAATGTGCAATAGTTCCATGCGGTCAAAGATCCCCATGTTGTGCTCCCCTAAATTGTTCTGAATATCAATTAATGTAAATGGGGTCAAGTTGTAAGCCCTATATTACTGCAGCTGGAAATCCATCTTGGATGGAACTATCACATTTGTTAGGTCATAGTCACAGGCACCTGCAGTGTGCAGCACAACCTCATTCACCCATATTAATCACTTGGTGATTTTTGGTCCAGCAACCCTTGGGCCCTATCTCAGGCTTCATTTTTAATATTGCTCAGGGCCACAATTAGTCTAAATGCTTTCCACATGCAAAAATTATAATAATCCTAGACTAAGGCTTATGAAAGAGAAAATTGCCTCAGTAGATTAGGACATTGAACACTGTTATCTGGCCTTTTTTGTCTGCCCTGGGTTTTAGTGCCTGTATCATGGCTATATTGCATAGTTCCCTTTGGTTAAATGGGTACTCCGCCGCTGGGGACCCCCGTGATCTTGCACGCCGCACCCTGTTATAATCAGTCCCCAGAGAGTGTTCGCTCCGCGTCTGATTACTGTCAATCACGGGGCTGGAGCATTGTGACATCACGGCTCCACCCCCGTGTGATGTCACGCTCCACCCCCTCAATGCAAGCCTATGGGAGGGGGCGTGACAGCTGTCATGCCCCCTCCCATATACTTGCATTGAGGGGGTGGGGTGTGACATCACACGGGGGCGGAGTCTTGATGTCACGATCTTCCGTTCCCGTGGTCAGGAGCCAGAACCTCCGGTGCGGCCGGAAGCAGTAACAGGTGGATGCAGCGTGCTATATTGCGGGGGTCCTCAGCGGCGGGACCCCCGCGATCAGACATCTTATCCTCTATCCTTTAGATAGGGGATCAGATGTCTAAGCGCCGGAGTACCCCTTTAAGCAAAACAGGACCTAGATCACCATAGAGTTCTATGGCCATATCAGTTCAGGTGAGTACAATCATTTGAAGTGTGAAACCAGCCATAAACTGTAAAATAGACTTGTCAAATAAAATTATTTTATAACATAAAACCGAGAAACCAACATTAAAGGTCCCTGTGAAGTTGGCCTAACAGCTGTTAAAAAAACATTACCCAAGATTCCGAGCCAGTCAAATATGATTAAAAGCAGATGAAAACTATAAATTCTCCACCCTACATAGTTAAAAAGACACTTCCATCTTCTAAAGCTCTAAAAAAAAATATATGTATATATATAAACCACCAACTATAACATACAAATGAGATGAAAATAGAAATGTTTAGCTCCAAAGAACCCCCTGGATTGAATCCTATGAATAAATGAATGTGAACATGTTTTATTGTGAAAAGGATTGAATCTGAGCTTTTCTAATTGGCATGCAGAACCACCCTCATCCATTTACTATCACTGGGTAATTTATAGCTGAAAAGCTAATGAAAATCATCTCTTTTTTGGAGTTAATCACCCTATTTCTTTCAAGGTGATGAAAACACAATGCAGTTGAAATGGGAGTTATTCTTTGCTTCCTGCACTGTTTCTATGAGAAGTGCATATCTATACACACAGATTATAAACAAGAGTGACTCTTATAAACAGGTGCACAGACAATTTACACCCGTCACTGAACAAACTGATGAAGAATTTAAAGACTGAAAGCTGTTCCTATTGTTCCCAATAATTGCCCTACTAGGTGAGCGATGGCATGTGCACACATTATTAACAAATAGCTTAGCAGCAAATTTGCCCAAAATGTAGAGTTGAGGGAAGCAAATATTATCACAAGTTGATTAAACATACTGTAAAAGCTTTCTGTATATAGCCATTTTTTACTTAGAATTGGAAAGATGAAAAGTCTGTAAAATTATAAGACTTCAGTTTTTGAGGTCCAAAGTGGATCCAAGAAAGACAAAAAAAAAAAAAAATAATTTAAAACTCAGGCCATGTTCGAACGAAAATGTGCTTAACATCCACCGGAAAACACGGGCAGACATTCTGCACATTTACGTCAGCGGCACTAGGACCGTTCGGAAATTTGCCAACTCCAAAGATGGCTAAGCATTTCAGAGCGGAATGAGCAGAAACATTGAACAGGTTCTATGTTTCTGCGGACGTTGGAATAGGGATTTCCGTGACAGAAACATCTGCTGCTGAAATTCCACTATGTGCACAGTGCAGCAGAATCCCATTGAGCTCAATGGAACTCTGCTGCAGTGGAATTTCCAAGCCGATTATTCCCATGGAATTCCGCTTGGAAATTATTTAAAAAGTCGAATCCCATAACATCAACCATAATAGGAAAAGTCTCTAAATTCTACTACACATATTTGCTTGTGGAGATTGTTTGTTTGCTTTATTTAAATGAGCACTATCAGATACAAAAACATTTTATATGTTGTACATCTTGGCATAACAATAACATTTTAATATACTTCATAAGAAAATGTTATTTCCTTTTTATTGAAATCATGGCTAATAAAATCATGACTTTGTCCAAGCTGAAGCATAGGCATGCACAAAGTTCAGTAAGTGAGGGTGGACTAGCACTCCTCTGTGCTCTCTCATGTCTGATAGTACTCCTCTCTGTGTCTGATAGGACACCACTGTGCTCTCTCCTGTCTTATAGTACTCCTCTGTGCTCTCTCCTATCTGATAGCACTCCTATGTGCTCTCTCCTGTCTGATAGTACTCCTCTGTGCTCTCTCCTGTCTTATAGGACTCCTCTGTGCTCTCTCCTGTCTGATAGGACTCCTCTGTGATCTCTCCTGTCTGATAGTACTCCTCTGTGTTCTCTCCTGTCTGATAGTACTCCTCCGTGTTCTTTCCTGTCTGATAGTACTCCTGTGCTCTCTCCTGTCTGATAGGACTCCTCTGTGCTCTCTCCTGTCTGATAGGACTCCTCTGTGCTCTCTCCTGTCTGATAGGACTCCTCTGTGCTCTCTCCTGTCTGATTGTACTCCTATGTGCTCTCTCCTGTCCTATAGTACTCCTCTGTGCTCTCTCCTGTCCGATAGTACTCCTCTGTGCTCTATCATGTCTGATATCTGATAGGACTCCTCTGTGTTCTCTCCTGTCTGAAAGTACTCCTTGAACGCAAATTTTTTAAATGCAAATTTTTACTGCGTATATCGGCACTTTGCAATTTTTGCCTGACCACAAGTGCTTTCTGCTGACACCTCCGTCCATGTCAGGAACTTACCAGAGCAGAAGCAAATCCCCATAACAAACCTCTTTTGCTCTAGACAGTTCCTGATATGTACAGAGGTGTCAGCAGAAAGCACTTGTGGTCAGGCAGAAAGGAAATTCAAAAAGAAAAGAACTTCCTGTGTATTATACAGTAGCTGATAAGTACAGGAAGGGTTGGGATTTTTTAATATAAGTAATTAGCAAATCTGTTTAACTTTCTGGCAATAGTTGATTTAAAAGAAAAATGTTTTCCAGTGGAGTACCCATTTAAAAGGTGTGAATGAAATAATTGGAGAAAGTTTTTGTTTTTTTTAAAGATAAAAAAGGCCCTCCCCCCAAATTTCAAATTATCCTTCCTTTCTTAGTTCTCAAATAAAAAATGTTTTTAAAAAGAAAGAAAAATAAACATGTTTGGTATCACTGCATGTAGAATTTTCTGGACTATTAAAAATAACACAATTAATCATTTATGGTAAATGGCGTAAGTGCAAAACAATATTGCTGATTATTCGTTACATCAAATCTCAGACAAAATTGAATAAGAAGTGATTAAAAAGTTCCATATAAACCAAAATGGTACTAATGAAAACTACCTACAGGTTATGATGCAAAAAAATATGGCAATTTAAAGCAAAACTTATTTTGTTTAAAAAAAAGTTTGATAATAATAACCCTTTAACCCCTTCCCGACCTATGACATACCTGTACGTCATGGGTGGCAAGGTGTTCCCGACCCATGACATACAGGTACGTCATGAACATTTTTGCCGCTACTCGCGGCACCCCGCAGCGCCCGGAAAGATGGTGGCTATCACTGATAGCCAGCCATCTTACCATGCAACCACGGGGGGTTTCATCCCCCATCCCCCCCCTCAGCGATCGCTGCTATCAGCTGGTCAAATCTGACTAGCTGATAGCAGCGTTTCGCTATGAAAATACTTAGCAGCGCGGTGTGTGAGTCCCGATCACGGGGATCGGGACACACACCGCTCTGCTAAGTGTCCCTTACCCGTCCCCCGGCGTCACTTACCCGTCCGAGCGGTGTCCCGAGCGGTCCCGGCGCGAGCGGCGTCCTCCATGCGGTCCCGGCGGCGCTGCGTCCCGGAGGTGAGTTTCCGGCAGCAGTGCGGCATCTTCATTGGCAGCAGTGAGATCGCCGTAAAGCGATCTCACTGCTGCCTCTGGGAGTTTCAAAACTGCAACTCCCAGCATGCCCAGACAGGCTTTGGCTTTCTGGGCATGCTGGGAGTTGTAGTTTTGCAACATCTGGAGGTCCACAGTTTGGAGACCACTGTATAATGGTCTCCAATCTGTGCTCTTCCAGATGTTGCAAAACTACAAATCTCAGCATGCTCAGTCTGTCCAGGCATGCTGGGAGTTGTAGTTCTCTAACATCTGGAAGAGCACAGATTGGAGACCATTATACAGTGGTCTCCAAACTGTGGACCTCCAGATGTTGCAAAACTACAACTCCCAGCATGCCCAGACTGCCTAAGCATGCTGGAAGTTGTAGTTCGGCAACATCTGATCCTTCAGATATTGCCAAACTACAACTTCCAGCATGCCTCGGCAGTCTGGGCATGCTGGGAGTTGTAGTTTTGCAACAACTGGAGGCACACTAGTTGAGAAACATTGTCCGTTTCCTACCTCAGTGCCTCCAGCTGTTGCAATTGTTGCAAAACTATAACTCCCAGCATGCACTGACAGACCATGCATGCTGGGAGTTGTAGTTTTGCAACAGCTGGAGGCACACTGGTTTGGAAACACTAAGTTTGGTTGCAAAACACTTGAAAGTTTATTACTTAACTTAGTGTTTCCAAACCAGTGTTCCTCCAGCTTTTGCTAAACTACAACTCCCAGCATGCACGGACAGCCAAAGGTCATGCTCGGAGTTTGCAACAGCTGGATGTTTGCCCCCTCCCCCCAATGTGAATGTACAGGGTACACTCACATGGGCGGAGGTTTACAGTGAGCAAATTTTGCGCTGCAGCTCAAACTTCCAGCGGCAAACTTGCTGTGAACCTCTGCCCATGTGACTGTACCCTAAAAACACTACACTAACACTAACCTAAAATAAAAAGTAAAAAACACTACATATACACATACCCCTACACAGCCCCCCCTCCCCCAAAAAATGAAAAACGTCTGGTACGCTACTGTTTCCAAAACGGAGCCTCCAGCTGTTGCAAAATAATAACTCCCAGTATTGCCGGACAGCCATTGACTGTCCAGGCATGCTGGGAGTTTTGCAACAGCTGGAGGCACCCTGTTTGGGAATCATTGGCATAGAATACCCCTATGTCCACCCCTATGCAAATCCCTAATTCAGGCCTCAAATGCGCATGGCGCTCTCTCACTTTGGAGCCCTGTCGTATTTCAGGGCAACAGTTTTGGGACACAGATGGGGTATCGCCGTACTCGGGAGAAATTGCCTTACAAATTTTGGGGGGCTTTTTCTTCTTTAACCCCTTATGAAAAGGTGAAGTTGGGGTCTACACCAGCATGTTAGTGTAAAAAAATTATTTTTTTACACTGACATGCTGGTGTTGCCCTATATTTTTCATTTTCACAAGAGGTAAAAGAGAAAAAAGACCCTCTAAATTTGTAATGCAATTTCTCCCGACTACGGAGATACCCCATATGTGGGCGCAAAGTGCTCTGGGGGCGCACAACAAGGCCCAGAAAGGAGAGTGCACCATGTACATTTGAGGCGATTTGCACAGGGGTGGCTGATTGTTACAGCAGTTCTGACAAACGCAAAACAATAAATATCCATATGTGACCCCATTTTGGAAACTACACCCCTCACGGAATGTAATAAGGGGTGCAGTGAGCATTTACACCCCACTGGTGTGTGACAGATTTTTGGAACAGTGGTCTGTGAAAATGAAAAATAAAATTTTTGATTTGCACAGTCCACTGTTTCAAATATCTGTCAAACGCCAGTGGGGTGTAAATGCTCACTGCACCCCTTATTAAATTCCATGAGGGGTATAGTTTCCAAAATGGGGTCACATGTGGGGGGGGTCCACTGTTCTGGCACCATAGGGGCTTCCTAAATGGGACATGCCCCCCAAAAACCATTTCAGAAAAACTCACTCTCCAAAATCCCATTGTCGCTCCTTCCCTTCTGAGCCCTCTACTGCGCCCGCCGAACACTTTACATGGACATATGAGGTATTTCCTTACTCGAGAGAAATTGGGTTACAAATTTTAGGGTGATTTCTGTCCTTTTACCCCTTGTAAAAATTCAAAAATTGGGTCTACAAGAAAATGCGAGTGTAAAAAATGAAGATTTAGAATTTTCTCCTTCACTTTGCTGCTATTCCTGTGAAACACCTAAAGGGTTAAAACACTTACTGAATGTCATTTTGAATACTTTGGGGGTGCAGTTTTTATAATGGGGTCATTTATGGGGTATTTCTAATATGAAGACCCTTAAAATCCACTTCCAACCTGAACCAGGCCCTGAAAAATTACGATTTTGAAAATCTTGAGAAAAATTGGAAAATTGCTGCGGAACTTTGAAGCCCTCTGGTGTCTTTCAAAAGTAAAAACTTGTCAATTTTTTTATGCAAACACAAAGTAGACATATTGTATATGTGAATCAATATGTAACTTATTTGGAATATCCATTTTCCTTTCAAGCAGAGACTTTCAAAGTTAGAAAAATGCTAAATTTTCTAAATTTTCATGAAATTTTTAGATTTTTTACCAAGAAAGGATGCAAATATCAGTGAAATTTTACCAATAACATAAAGCAGAATATGTCACGAAAAAAAAAATCTCGGAATCAGAATGATAAGTAAAAGAATTCCAGAGTTATTAATGTTTAAAGTGACAGTGGTCAGATTTTCAAAAAATGCCCAGGTCATGAAGGTGAAAATGGGCTGGGTCATGAAGGGGTTAAGGACACAGCCCATTTTGATCTTAAAGGGGTACTTCGGTCGAAATGTTTTATTTTTTTTTATTCAACTGGTGCCAGAAAGTTCTATAAAAAAATCTTTACCATTCCAGCAGTTATTAGCAGATGTATGCTACAGAGGAAATTCTGTTATTTTTGAATTTCTTTTTTGTCTTGTCCACAGTGCTCTCTGCTGACACCTGATGCCTGCATCAGGAACTGTCCAGAGCAGGAGAAAATCCCCATAGCAAACCTATTCTGCTCTGGACAGTTCCTGACACGGACAGAGGTGTCAGCAGAGAGCACTGTGGACAAGACAAAAAAGAAATTAAAAAATAAAAGAATGTCCTCTGTATTATACAGCAGCTAATACGTACTGAAAGGATTAAGATTTTTAAATAGAAGTAATTTACAAATCTGTTTAACTTTCTGGCAACAGTTCATTTTTAAGAAAAAAAGTTTTCCACCGGAGAACCCCTTTAAGGATGTAGCCTTTTTTTTGCAAATCTGACAACTGTCACTTTATGCATTAATAACTATGGGATGCTTTAACTTGGGATTTTTGATTCCAAGATTGTTTTTTCATCACATATTTTACTTTATGTAAGTGGTAAATTTTCTTTGATACTTGCATCATTTCTTGGTGAAAAATTCCAAAATTTCATGAAAAATTTAGCATTTTTCGAACTTTGAAATTCTTTGCTTGTAAAGAAAATGGACATGCCAAAAAAATTATATATTGATTCAAATATACAAAATGTCTATTTTATGGTCGCATCAAAAAGTTGACATGTTCTTACTTTTTGAACCCAGTATAGCAGCAATTTTCCACATTTTCACAAAAAATCTAAAATCTGACTTTCAGGGGCCAGTTAAGTCTGAAGTGGATTTTGAGGGCCTTTCTGAGAGAAATCCCCCATAAATGAGCTAATTATAGAAACTTCACACCTCAAAGTATACAAAATGACATTCAGAAAGTTTGTTAACCATTTAGGTGTTTCACAGTAATAGCAGCAAAATGGAGGCAAAAATTCTATATCTTCATTTTTTTTTTACACTATCGTAATTGTAGCCCATTATTTATCATTTTTACAAGGGGTAAAATTAGAAAAAGGCCACCAAAACTTGTAACCTAAATTTCTCTGAAGTAAGAAAATACCTCATATGTGAATGTTAAGTGCTCTTTGGGTGCAGTAGAGGGCTCAGAAGGGAAGGAGCAACAATGGGATTTTGGAGAGTGAATTTTGCTGAAATGGTTTTGGGGGGCATTGTGCTTTTAGGAAGCCCCTCATGGTGCCAGAACAGCAAAAAACAGCCACATGGCACAGTATTTGGCAAACTACACTCCTCAAGGAATGTAACAAGGGGTACAGTGAGCTTTAACACCCCACAAGCGTTTGACAAACTTTCGTTAACCCCTTAAGAACCAAGCCCATTTTAACCTTAAATACAAGGCCAATTATATTTTTGCATTTTCGTTTTTCCCTCCTCGCCTTCTAAAAATTTTCACTCGTTTATATTTTCATCCACAGATTAGTATGAGGGCTTGTTTTTTTGCTTGACCAGTTGTCCTTTGTAATGACATCACTCATTTTACCATAAAATTATTGCACAACCCAAAAAATTAATGTGGGGAAAACCGCAATTTTGCAAATTTTGGAAGGTTTCGTTTTAACGCCATACAAATTACCGCAAAAATGTGCTTTATTCTATGGGTCAATACGATTAAAATGATTACATACTTTTCTATTAATGTTGCACTATCCCTCTATTTTGACGACCTATAACTTTTTCATTTTTCCGTATAAACGGCAGTACGAGGGCTCATTTTTTGCACCATGACCTGTACTTTTTATTGATACTGCATTTGTGTGTATAAAACTTTTATACATTTTTTAAATTAATTTTTTTTAAATAAAATGTGACCAAAAAGCAGCAATTTTTTTTTTTTACGTTCACGCTGTTCACCGTACAGAATCATTAATATTATAGATTAATATTTCGGACATTTAAGCACACGGCGATACCAAATATGTTTATTCATTTTTGTTAACACTTTTTGAGGGTAAAATGGGAAAAAGGGATATTTTTTTCCTTTTTTTTCCTTTTTGTTACTTCTTTTCTTACACTTTAATAGTCCCCATAGGGGACAATTTATAGCAATCAGTTGATTGCTAATACTGTTCAGTGCTATGCCTAGGGCATAGCACTGATCAGTGTTATCGGCTATCTTCTGCTCTGGTCTGCTCGATCTCAAACCAGAGCAGAAGAAGCCGGGAAGGGGACCTCCATCCGCCATGCTGGCTGATCTGATCCCCGCGGCCGTGCAGCAGGCGATCAGATCAGCATAAAATGTAGCCGCGCTGCCGTAGATGCCATGATCTGTATTGATCACGGCATCTAAGGGGTAAAAGGCAGACATTCGGATCGCGATCATTGATGTCGGCCATTATCGGTGGGTCCCTGGCTGCTATCAGCAGCCAAGACCTGCCGCACATGACCTGATCATCGCTCCGATGCTCAGGGTCTTGTACAGTACATAATGTATGTCCTGGTGCGTGAAGTACCTCCTCATCAGGACGTACATTTACGTCCATGGTCGTTAAGAGGTTAACCCCTAAATGACCAAGGACGTACCGGTACGTCCTTGGTCCTGCTCTTCTGATATAATGCGAGGTTACACAGTAACCCCGCGTCATATCACGGCGGGCCCAGCATCATAGTGAAGCCAGGACCCGCCTCTAATAGCGCGCAGCGCCGATGGTGGCGCCGCACGCTATTAACTCTTTAGCCGCGCGCTCAGAGCTGAGCCGCGCGGCTAAAAGTGAAAGTGAAAGTTCCCGGCTAGCTCAGTCGGGCTGTTCGGGATAGCCGCGGCTAATCGCGGCATCCCGAACAGCTGACAGGACAGCGGGAGGGCCCCTTCCTGCCTCCTCGCTGTCCGATCGCCGAATGACTGCTCAGTGCCTGAGATCCAGGCATGAGCAGTCATGCGGCAGAATCGTTGATCACTGGTTTCTTATGAGAAACCAGTGATCAGCATAGGAGATCAGTGTGTGCAGTGTTATAGGACCTATATGGGACCTATAACACTGCAAAAAAAAAGTAAAAAAAAAAAGGGAATAAAGATCATTTAACTCCTCCCCTATTAAAAGTTTGAATCACCCCCCTTTTCCAATAAAAAAAACACAGTGTAAATAAAAATAAACATATATGGTATCACCGCGTGCGGAAATGTCCGAATTATAAAAATATATCATTAATTAAACCGCTCGGTCAATGGCGTGCGCGCAAAAAAATCCGATCAATAAGTCCTATCAATGCAAAAATGGTACCGTTAAAAACTTCAGATCACGGCGCAAAAAATGAGCCCTCATACCGCCCCATACACAGAAAAATAAAAAAGTTATAGGGGTCAGAAGATGACAATTTTAAACATATTAATTTTCCTGCATGTAGTTATGATTTTTTCCAGAAGTCCGACAAAATCAAACCTATATAAGTAGGGTATCATTTTAATCGTATGGACCTACAGAATAAAGATCAGGTGTCATTTTTACCGAAAAATTTACTACATAGAAACGGAAGCCCCCAAAAGTTACAAAACAGCGTTTTTTTTTAAATTTTGTCACACAATGATTTTTTTTCCTGTTTCACCGTAGATTTTTGGGCAAAATGACTTACGTAATTACAAAGTAGAATTGGTGCCGCAAAAAATAAGCCGTCATATGGATTTTTGGTGCAAAATTGAAAGAGTTATGATTTTTTAAAGGCAAGGAGCAAAAAACGAAAATGCAAAAACGGAAAAATCCCCGGTCCTTAAGGGGTTAAAGTGAGACGTGAAAATGAAGAATTTATTTCTTTCACTAAAATGCAGGCGTTACCCCAAATTTTTCATTTTCACAAGGAATAATTGGTGAAAATGTTCCCCAAAATATGTAATCCCATTTCTCTCAAGTAAGGAAATATATCATATGTGGATGTAAAGTGATCTGCGGGTGCACTAGAAGGCTCAGAAGGGAAGGAGCTAAATTGGGCTTTTGGAAAGCAAATTTTACTGAAATGGCTTTTTGGGGGCATGTCTCATTTAGGAAACCCCCATGGTGTCAGAACAGCAAAAAAAAACAACACATGGCACACTATTTGGAAAACTACACCCCTCAAGGAATGTAACAAGGGGTACAGTGAGCCTTAACACCCCACAGGTGTTTGACGAATTTTCACTAAAGTTGGATGTGAAAATGAAAGATTAGATTTTTTCATTAAAATGCTGGTGTTACCCCAATTTTTTTTTACAAGGGGTAATAGGAGAAAAAGCCCCCAAAATTTGTAACACTATTTCTTCTGAATATAGAAATACCCCATATGTGGTTTAAAGTGCTCTGCGAGTGCACTACAGGGCTCAGAAGGGAAGGAGAGACATTGGGCTTTTGGAGAGAGAATTTGGTTGGAATAGAAGTCAGGGGCTATGTGCATTTGCAAAGCCCCCACATGGTGCCAGAACAGTGTATCACACACATGTGACCCCAGTTTGGAAACTACACCCTCACAGAATTTAATAAGCGGTGCAGTGAGTATTTACACCCCACTGGAACAGTGGGCTGTGCAAATGGAAAATTACATTTTTTAATTTTCACGGACCACTAAATTTCTGTCAGACACCTGTGGGGTGTAAATGTTCACTGCACCCCTTATTACATTACATTAGGGGTGTAGCTTCCGAAATGGGGTCACAATGACCCCTGTAGTGCGTCTGCAGAATACTTTACCTCCACACATGGGGTATTTATATACTCAGAAGAAATGGGGTTACACATTTTGGGGGCCTTTTTTTTCCTATTACCCCTTGTGAAAATAAAAACTTTAGGGTAACACCAGAATTTTAGTGAAAAAAAAAAAATCACATTTTTCATTTTCATGTCCAACTTTAATGAAAATTTGTCAAACACCTGTGGGGTGTTAAAGCTTACCATACCAGTTGTTATGTTCCATGAGGGGTGTAGCTTTCAAAATGGGGTCATATGTGGGTGTTTTATTTTTATTTTTTTGCGCTTATTTCAGAACCGCTGTAATCAGCAGCCACCCCTTTGCAAATCAAGAGTTTAGGCCTCAAATGTACATGGTGTGCTCTCACTCCTGAGCACTTTACATCAACATATGGGGTATTTCCTTTTTTTCCTTTTACCTCTTATGAAAACAAAAAGTTTGGGGCAACACCCCCAAAATTATTTTTTTTTACACTAACATGCTGCTATAGACACCAACTTTACCTTTTTATAAGAGGAAACAGGAGAAAAAGCCCCCAAAGTTTGTAGCGCAATTTCTCGAAATCAGTTCTCCAAACTGTGGCCTTCCAGATGTTGCAAAACTTCAACTGCAAGCATGCCCAGACTGCCCAGGCATGCTGGGAGTTGTAGTTTGGCAAAATCTGAAGGGCCAGATGTTACAGACCTACAATGCTCAGCATGCCTGACTGTCTAGGCATGCTTTGAATTGTAGTTTTGAAACATCTGGAGGGTTACAGTTTAGACACCACTGTATAGTGGTCTCCAAACTGTGCCCTTCCAGATGTTGCAAAACCACAGCTCCCAGCATACCGTGACGGTCCAAGCATGCTGGGAGCTGTAGTTCTGCAACATCTAAAGGGCCAGATGTTACAGAACTACAACTCTCAACATGCCTGTACTATCTGGACATGCTGGTCTCCAAACTGTGGCCCTCTAGTGGTTGCAAAACTACAACTCCCAGCTCACCAGCGGTCCCTGTTGGACAGGAGCCACCGCACAGGAGCCCTCTGCCAACCGCCGCACAGGCGCCGTGATCGCCACCCCCAAGTAACCGCCACCTGCTGCTTAGTAACTGCCGCCCACTGCCCCTCAAATCTCCCCGCTCTGCCCACCTTTGGTAGTCCGGGCAGAGCAGGGGATTAACTGTTTACCCCCCCCCCCGCCCTCATCTGCCATTGGTCGGTCAGATCCCCCTGGGCGATATGCTGGGATGGCTGCTGTTAGATAACAGCAGCCATCCCAGCCCGATTACCACGTACGGAGATGTTGTGATCAAGGAAAGAAGCGCCGTAAATCTATGATGCTGTGTGGTAAGTGTCGCTTCACAGTGCTTTACATTTACGGTGCTCACCCTCAAGGGGTGTATTACTGTATTACAGTATTACTGTAAAGTGCACTGCATATAAATTAACCTCTTAAGGATGCAGGGCGTATGGATACGCCCTGCATTCCGAGTCCTTAAGGACGCCGGGTGTATCCATACGCCCGTGGGAATTCCGGTCCCCACCGCTAGCCGGTTGGGGACCGGAGTCGGATGCCTGCTGAAATCATTCAGCAGGCATCCCGGCATATCGCCCAGGGGGGTCATTATGCCCCCCATGTCGGCGATGGCCGCAGATCGCTGGACAATTCAGTTCAGCGATCTGCAGTGATTCCAGGTCAATCGGGTCTCCAGTGACCCGGTGACCCGGAATTACTGGCTGATCGGGGCCGTCTCTGACGGCCCCGAACAGCCATAGCCAGCAGGGGTGAGGTGGCACCGGCCGACCAATCATGGTGCCTGCTGCGGGTGTCACTCCCGCACCCGCTCCGCCCCTCTTCCGAAGGACGTGAGCGGGAAGAAGACCCCGGGTGCCTGGGACCCCGATCACCGGCGTCCCTGTTGGGATCGGGGCCCCAGGAGCGACGGCTGTGGCGAGGGACTGTCCTCCTGCTGTTGCTTAGCAACAGCTCCCAGCATGCAAAAAGGGCATACTGGGAGCTGTAGTTATGCAACAGCAGGAGGCAGACCACCACAACTCCCAGCATTCCCTTATGGGCATGCTGGGACTTATGGTTTTGCAACAGCTGGAGGCACATTTTTGTATTTTGTACAGCTGTTGTATAACTACAACTCCCAGCTTGCACAAACAGCTAAAGTGCATGCTGGGAGTTGTAGTGGTGCATCTGCTGGTTGCATAACTACAACTCCCAGCATGCCCTTTGGCTGTCGGTGACTGCTGAGAGTTGTAGTTTTGCAACAGCTGAAGGCACACTGGTTTTGAAACACTGAGTAAGGTCACAAACTCAGTGATACATAACCAGTGTGCCTACAGCTGTTACAAAACTAAAACTCTCAGCATGTACAGTCTGTCAGCGCATGCTGGGAGTTGTAGTTTTGCAACAGCTGCATGTCCCCCCCCCCCCCCATGTGAATGTACAGGGTACACTCACATGGGCGGAGGTTTACAGTAAGTATGGGGCTGCAAGTTTGAGCTGCGGCAAATTTTCTGCCGCAGCTCAAACTGCCAGCAAGAAACTACCGTGAACCCTCGCCCGTGCGACTGTACCCTAAAAACACAACACTACACTAACACAATATAAAATAAAAAGTAAAAAACACTACATATACACATACCCCTACACAGTCCCCCTCCCCTCCCCAATAAAAATGAAAAACGTCTGGTACGCCACTGTTTACAAAACGGAGCCTCCAGCTGTTGCAAAACAACTACTCCCAGTATTGCCAGCTAGCCACTGACTGTCCAGGCATGCTGGGAGTTTTATAACAGCTGGAGGCACCCTGTTTGGGAATCACTAGCATAGAATTCCCCTATGTCCACCCCTATGCAATCCCTAATTTAGGCCTCAAATGCACATGGTGCTCTCACTTTGGAGCCCTGTCGTATTTCAAGGCAACAGTTTAGGGCCACATATGGGGTATCGCCGTACTCGGCAGAAATTGTGTTACAAATTTTGGGGGGTATTTTCAGCTTTTACCCTTTTTAAAAATGTAAAATTTTTGGGAAAAGAAGCATTTTAGGTAAAAAAATTTTTTTTTTTTTTTACATATGCAAAAGTCGTGAAACGCCTGTGGGGTATTAAGGTTCACTTAACCCCTTGTTACGTTCCCCGAGGGGTCTAGTTTCCAAAATAGTATGCCATGTGTTTTTTTTTTCTGTTCTGGCACCATAAGGGCTTCCTAAATGCGGCATGCCCCCAGAGCAAAATTTGCTTTCAAAAAGCCAAATGTGACTCCTTCTCTTCTGAGACCTGTCGTGCGCCAGCAGAGCACTTTTCACCCCCATATGGGGTGTTTTCTGAATTGGGAGAAATTGGGCTTCAAATTTTGGGGGGTATTTTCGGCTATTACCCTATTTAAAAATGTAAAACTTTTGGGAAACCAAGCATTTTAGGTAAAAAAATATATATATTTTTTTTACATATGCAAAAGTCGTGAATCACCTGTGGGGTATTAAGGTTTACTTTACCCCTTGTTATGTTCTCCGAGGGGTCTAGTTTCCAAAATGGTATGCCATGTGTTTTTTTTTGCTGTTCTGGCACCATAGGGGCTTCCTAAAGGTGACATGCCCCCCAAAAACCATTTGTCGCTCCTTCCTTTCTGAGCCCTCTACTGCGCCCGCCGAACAATTAACATAGACATATGACATATGTGCTTACTCGAGAGAAATTGGGTTTCAAAAACAAGTAAAAATTTTCTCCTTTTTACCCCTTGCAAAAATTCAAAAATTGGGTCTACAAGAACATGCGAGTGTAAAAAATGAAGATTGTGAATTTTCTCTTCACTTTGCTGCTATTCCTGTGAAACCCCTAAAGGGTTAAAACGCTTACTGAATGTCATTTTGAATACTTTGGGGGGGGGGTACAGCTTTTATAATGGGGTAATTTATGGGGTATTTCTAATATGAAGACCCTTCAAATCCACTTCAAACCTGAACTGGTCCCTGAAAAAAAGCGAGTTTCAAAATTTTTTTAAAAATTGGAAAATTGCTGCTGAACTTTGAAGCCCTCTGGTGTCTTTCAAAAGTAAAAACATGTTAACTTTATGATGCAAACATAAAGTACACATAGTGTATATGTGAATAAAAAAACAATTATTTGTAATATCCTTTTCCCTTATAAGCAGAGAGCTTCAAAGTTAGAAAAATGCCAAATTTTCAAATTTTTCATCAAATTTGGGGATTTTTCACCAAGAAAGGATGCAAGTTACCACAAAATTGTACCACTATGTTAAAGTAGAATATGTCACGAAAAAACAATCTCGGAATCAGAATGATAACTAAAAGCATTCCGGAGTTATTAATGTTTAAAGTGACAGTGGTCAGATTTGCAAAAAATGGCCGAGTCCTTAAGGTGAAAAAGGGCTCAGTCCTTAAGGGGTTAAACCACCCAAAAGTTGAAAAAAAAATTTTTTTCAATTTCTCCCCTTCCCACAAATACATTTTTTCTTTTCTCTATCATTACAAAATACAATTTGTCTCACAAAGAAATAAGCCCTCATATGGGGCTCTGTAGATGAAAAATATGATCTTAGAAAATTACGATTGGCTGTGTTCTTAAAGCCCAAACAAGCTGTTTGCTTAAGGGGTTAAAAATGCTTTGCATTATAATCACATCCTTATGAATGCACTGTATAGTTTGATATATCATTTTGGACATATACACTAGGCAATGTAATATTACCACGGATTAAAGGAGACTTAGCAAACCATTTGTTACAAATGTAATCAAGAATATACGTTTTTTATACTGACATGAATGTAATTACGATTAAAGCCAACATTACCTGCCGTGAGTGCTGCCATGTGCAAGTGTTACAATTAAAATTACAATGTACATTCATTTTCTATATGTATGCATATATCTGTTACTATGTAGTAGGAAACATTTACTGTAAATCTGCACAAATATGACCTGACAGAAATCTGGACACAAAACATTTCATTAGTGTAAAATGCTTTTTTTTTTCCTGAACTTTTATGTGATTACCGTATTTATCGGGGTATAACATGCACCGGCCTATAACACGCACCCTCATTTTTAAAGGAAATTTTGGTAAAAAAGTTTTTTTACCAAAATATCCTTGGAAAAATGAGGGTGCGTGTGTGTGCAGGTGTACCTCGATAAACTGTTTCTTATGCGGCTCCTGCAGTTCAATGATTTAAAGCAGTGGCTTCTGTGGGGCCAGAGTGCCGCTGGTCTATTCCCTCTCCGTCCCCGGTTTTATAAATAAATATACCGCAGCCGCCACGGCCCAATTCCCTCCCCGTCCCCGGTTTTATAGTTAGATATCCCGCCGCCGCCATTGCCCAATTCTCTCTCCGTCCCCGTTTTATAGTTAAATGGGCACTGTCATGAAATTTTTTTTTGGATATGTTTCCCCCATGAAACTCCTGTCCTAGGTGCCTCCAGTTGTTTTACCACTACAACTCCCAGCATGCCCTGACAGCCAATAGATGTCAGGGCATGCTGGGAGTTGTAGTGGTGAAACAGCTGGAGGCACCCTGTTAGGAGAACTAAGGGCAGAAGTGTCGGCCCCAGCAGGCATCAGTGACGTGGTGCCTGCTGGGGAAGTCTGTCTGGTAGTGAGAACACTACCAGGCAGACTAAATGCCATTTTAAAAATAGTAAAAATAAATAAATAAAGGCAGGGAGGGTGTTAGGGATAGAAGTGCAATAGGCAGGGACAGAAAAAAAAATCATGATGGTGGGAGCTACCCTTTAAATATCCCGCCGCCGCCACTGTCCAATTCCCTCCCCGTCCCAGGTTTTATAGTTACATGTGCCCTGGGGACTGCGGTCCTTCATGCTCCGGCTGTCTCCTGATCTGTCACTGTGTGCCGCGTACTGACTGACGAGTGACGTCGTGTTGAGGACGTCACTCGTCATTATGCAGCGCACAGTGATAGATCAGGAGACCGCCGGAGCATGAAGGACCGCAGTCCCCAGGGCACATGTAACTTTAAATCATTGAATTGCAGCGGCTTTTGCGTGGTCACAAACAGTCTATCAGCGTATAACACACAGATAGACTTTAGGCAAAAAATTATAGCATAAAAAATGCGTGTTATACGCCGATAAATACAATATATCTTAATGCAAAAAATATATAAAAGGGGTACTCCGGTGGAAAACATATTTTTTTTTTTTTTTTATCGACTGGTGCCGGAAAGTTTAACAAATTTGTATACTTCTATTTAAAAATCTTAACCCTTCCAGTACTTATCAGCAGCTGTATGTTCCAGAGGAAGTTATTTTCTTTTTGAATTTCCTTTCTGTCTGACCACAGTGCTCTTTGCTGACACCTCTGTACATTTTAGGAACTGTCCAGAGCAGGATAGGTTTGCTATGGGGATTTGCTCCTACTCTGGACATTTCCTGAAAAGGTCAGAGGTGTAAGCAGAGAGCACTGTGGTAAGACAGAAAGGAAATTCAAAAAGAAAAGAACTTCCTCTGAATCATAAAGCAGCTGATAAGTACTGGAAAGGTTAAGATTTTTAAATAGAAGTTTTACAAATCTGTTTAAATTTCTGGTACCAGTTAATAAAAAAAAATAAAAAAAATGTTTCCAGTGGAGAATCCCTTGAATGAATTTAATATGTTTAAATGTTTTGGTTGTATTTTTTGTATATTCTTGTTTATGATATTATTGTTTATATAGTTTATGTTATATTAAAATAGAAATTTACCTTTATTAAATAGATAAAATCACACATGTATATCAAGATTTTAGGCCATTAGGCTTAGTGAAGAATATGAAGAAAAAAGATCAGACCGGCAGACTCACCACTATTCTCTTCTTCTTTATTTGCGTTAGCAAATCATAGACAAATACTCACACACTTAGGGGATCGGGACGTGCAGTGGGGGGATAAACAGGCAACAGACCCCGTTTCGCACGGACCACCGTGCTTCCTCCGGCCAGACTTGGATTAGTGACCACTAAGACTTTGTAATGAAGAAGCTTCAGGGGTAATAAATTGTAGGAGATTTAGGAAAGAATGCAAATATAGACAGTATCCTGTTGTTTTTCCTTCTTCCATGGTGCCCGACACTCGGAACTTCATTTCCTGGCAGTCATTGCAGTTCACTTTAGACTGATGGGTAAATGCCCACTATATGCCGAATCCCTGTCCTACTCTACATTGTCACTCTCTGGGCCTACAGAGCTTGCACTGGAAACATGGCTCCCAGTTTGCACCGGTGATGTTACCCCCAGCCACTGCATGAGTCAAGTGGTTTCCATCTTGGGCAGAAGGGGGGGGGGGGGCTGGGAGCGAGGGGTTAAGACTGAGGCAGAGAGGACATCAGACAAGGAATTTTTCAGCACTTCCTGCATGTAAGAGAGTCTAGGAGGAGGGAAAACCAGAGGTTATCTAATGAGAGAATGAGAGAAAGTTACAAGCTATGGACACTATAGTCATTATAATGAGAAATACAGTATTTTTAGTAACAAATAAGAATTACAAAACCTACAGAGGTTGTAGAGGTTATAAGAAGTAGAATCACTGGTCAAGTCTGGGGAAAAAGTGTGATAACGCCATTTTTGTGCACTACTGCATGACCTGAGCCCTGAAATGAATGAAAAGCGAGGAGAAAGGAACAAAGGGAAAAAATAGATAATTGTATGAAAAAAAGATCAATATGCTAGTTTTGTTTATGGTTTAGTGGAGTCTTTTGAAAAAAGAAAAAAAAAAAGATCATCTCTATCGTTGATTTGAGAAGCCAGACCGTCTATGTGCCACATGTCCTCTACTCTATGGAATCAGAGTTTTAGAGAAGGTAAATCAGGATTCATCCATACAGCTGATATGCAAACTATGTCTGCATTTATAAGGTATCTCAGGATCGATTTTATGGGAACATCAGAAAAAAGAATTGGAGAAAAAGGCACTAAAAAATCTTTGAAGGTAGCAGTAATTTTCCATATCTTTTCTCCAGTAAGAGATTATGATCTGGCATTTCCAAATAACATGGAGCATAGATTTTTTAGGACTATAATAGTGCCAACAATGAGAAGGGTCTGAGTGCATCATGATGCCATGTTTGAAGGCACCTGGTATGTTACTTCCTGATTACTACAAGCATCAAACAGTTCAGGGATCAGCCATGTTTCAGTTATCAATACACAACATGACATGACACTAGTAAATTGACAAAAATGAACAAGGTTGTAAAGGAGTACTCCGCTCTGAACATCTTATCCCCTATCCAAAGCATAGGGGATAAGATGTTAGATTGCGGGGGTCCCGTCGCTGGGGACCCCCGTGATCTTCACAGCGACCCCCTGTCATTCAGAGCACGGAGCGAACTCCACTCCATGCCCCATAACCAGCGATGCCAGCCACCACACCCACTCCATTCACACCTGTGGGAGGAGGCGTGATGGTTATGTACAAGCGGCCACACCCCATCCCATAGACATGAATGGATGGGGTGTGGCGTGACGTCACGAACACTGAAGCTACAAGCTTCCGTGTTCCATACGCCAGCGCGGTTGTTCTGGAGATCACGATCTAACATCTTATCCCCTATTTGTTTAGAGCGGAGTGCCCCTTTATCTGTTACAGAGGTAAAAATGCCAAGAGACTAAATCAGTTTGAAAAGCGTGCACCATACCAGAGTGTACATGTGCTTCCTGGCATTTTTACCAGCTCTAACACATTGCTTCTTACCACGTTGGTTAATACTATAACTTAAGAAGTGAAAGAAGACCATACATAAGCAGCAAAACATATCAACTAACATTTTACAGTGCTCCATAATAGAACAGAGCATGGTACCTGTGTCTTAGATGGAGAACCTGTGAATTTGCCCAGTTACATCATATATTAAAAGCATTTAAGGGAATAATCCCGTGGAAAACATTTTTTTTTTCTAATCAACTGGTGGCAGAAATTTAAACAGATGTGTAAATAACTTCTATTTAAAATCTTAACTCTTCCAGTACTTATCAGCTGCTGTATACTACAGAGGAAGTTGTATAAGTCTTTTCTGTCTGACCACAGTGCTCTCTGCTGACACCTCTGTCCATGTCAGGAACTGTCCAGAGCAGGAGGGGTTTGTATTATGATTTGCTCAGACTTTGAACAGTTCCTGACATGGACCGAGGTGTCAACTGAGAGCACTGTGGTCAGACATAAAATACTTATACAACTTCCTGTGGTGCATACAGCAGCTCATAAGTACTGGAAGGATTAAGATTGTTAAATAGAAGTCATTTACAAATCTGTTTAACGTTTTGGCACCAGTTGATTTTCCACTGGAGTACCCCTTTAAATGACTCATTTGGTGAGCTCTGTCTGTGTCACAAATGAAAAGATGTGTCAACTTTTAGCTTTTCTTTCTTATTATTTTATCTATCCTAGCTCATAATAAATTCAGCCAATATCTGATTTTAATTGTAAACTTTAAAGGAATTACAGTTTTAAAAGAAACATCAGTTCAAAATAATATCACAATTTCCATTTTTGTAATGTTCCGACGTCTGAATTTTCAGATCTTTACTAAGTTCTTGAAAATCTTCTAAATTCCATCCTTAATGACTCATTTTTCTTTCAAAGCGCACTTGTGTATGCATTCATTTCTTATCTGAAACAGTCACTTTTTCAATTGCTGGAATAAAACATACAAGAAGGCTCTTGTCCTCTTTATCTTGAGAGCCGTGTTTTTTTTTTTTTTTTTTTTTACTGAAAAGTTGCAGAGAAGTCAGTTTTTCTTTAATGAAGAACATTTTCTGCTAATCTCTTCTCTGCTCAAAAATCAGCATTAATCTCATCATTCTTTTTTTGGGCTGTATTAAGGAAAATATAACTTTCTCTGCAAAACTGCAATGGCATTTTTGTTCTCAGCTAAATAATAAGATGTGCTGCCTTTGCATTCGCTTAGCTAATGATGTCTTCAAGAAAAGCTTAAGTTCTAATTAGCGTTGACTCTTGTAAATAACTGAACTCCACTTATTTAGATGCTAATCATGTCGAAACAAGAGGCAACATTCATACTCTAAATGAGTATTGACCTATTTAGGCACAGAAGAATCTTCTTCTGATATTCTGTTCTTTTCATTTGTAACTGCAGATGTAGTAGAGTTGATTTTGGCATTTAACGGTTTTCAGATCTCTTTATTTTCAAAATTACCAACTAAATGGGATTTACAAGGGCTGTTGGTATTTTAAACATGTATAACATGCAAGTATCACAAAAATCATAAGTAAATAATAAAAAGCAAATGTTAATATTAATAAAAACATGTTTAGTTAAAGGGGTATTCCAGGCCAAAACTTTTTTTAAAATATCAACTGGCTCCGGAAAGTTTAACAGATTTGTAAATTACTTCTATTAAAAAATCTTAATCCTTCCAATAGTTATTAGCTTCTGAAGTTGAGTTGTTGTTTGCTGTCTAACTGCTCTCTCTCTGATGACTCACGTCCCGGGAGCTGTGCAGTTCCTATGTGGATATTCTCCCATCATGCACAGCTCCCGGGACGTGTCACCATCATTGAGCTTCAGAAGCTAATAACTATTGGAAGGATTAAGATTTTTTAATAGAAGTAATTTACAAATCTGTTTAACTTTCCGGAGCCAGTTGATATATATATATATAAAAAAAAAGGTTTTGCCTGGAATACCCCTTTAAGCTCCATTCACTTCATTTTTCAGGGCCCCATTGCCGGTATATATCATGATTCTTTCATATTACAAATATGGTGGCATGCTCATTTTATGACAATAAACTTTCAATGGGCACAGTCAGATCCAAAAACTTTTTCTATGTTGTTACTGATGAAAATTGAAGAAATGTTGTAATATAGTTGTTTAAAGAAAATGGCTCCTGAAAAACCCACCACTAGGGTTCCCCATACCTTCTGGGACACTAACCAGCCGGTCAGCAGCATCAGGCATATCCATTAGTTATAGACAAGATATGGCTCATGGACAAGGCTGCATTAGCAGACACACAAACATGTTACACCATCACAAGGGCGGGAAACATTCACAGAGGTGGCTCTTCCACAAGGCGAGCTAGGCGGCCGCCCAAGGCCTCACGATTCAGGGGGCCTCGCGGCCGACTAACTTGCCCCTAAGTGAGTGTACAATGTACGCATCACCACTTTGCAGAGCAAGGACTCATTTAACTATAAGCGCATGTTATAGCCACGCCAATAGTTCATTGGGCCGCTCAGCTGATTGACAGGGTGAAGAGTCATTGACTCTCTGCCCTGTAAATCGCTCTTGTGGCTGCCTGTGATATGCAGGCAAACCACAAGCGGCCCAAGCTTTTCTTTCTCTGCGTTCAGGTCTGTTCTCCGGCGAATAATTGACATCATCATGCACCGGAGCTCAGAGCTCAAGGAGAGAAGAGCAAAAGAGAGGACACACTATAGGGGAGCCTGGTAAGTATTTTTTCTTTCTGACAGTGGGGGCAACCTAGAGGGGTCGGCCCCTACTACCTAAATGGAGTTGCTAATACTACTTAAAGGGGGTCACTTAGGGGACTGCTATTTTTACCAAAAGGAAGTCACTAAGGGGACTGCTATTACTACCTAAGGGGGTCACTAAGGGGAATGCCATTACTGCCTAAAGGGGGTAACTTAGGGGACTGCAATCACTACCTAAGCGGGGGGGGGTCACTAAAAGCACTTCTATCACTAACTAAAGAGGGGGTCACTAAGGAGACTGCTATTACTACCTAAAGGGGGTCACTAAGGGGACTTCTATTACTACCTAAATGGGAAGGGTCACTATGGGGACTACTATTACTACCTTTACTATAGGGACTGCTATCACTACCTAAGCAGGGGGGCACTAAGTGCACTTCTATCACTACCTAAAGAGGGGGTCACTAGGGGGACTGCTATTACTACCTAAAAGGATCACTAAGGGGACTGCTATTTCTACCTAAAGGGGGTCAATAAGGGGACTGCTATTACTACCTAAAGGGGGTGACTAAGGGGACTGCTATAACTATCTAAAGGGGTCACTGAGGGGACTGATTTTTCTACCTAAAGGGGTCACTAAGGGGACTGCTATTACAACCTAAAGGGGTCTGCTATTACTACCTAAAGGAGGGAAGGGTCACTAAAGGGGACTGCAATTACTACCTAAAGGGGGTCACTGAAGGGAGCTGCAATAACTAGCAAAAGGGGGTTATTAAAATAGGCTGCTATTACTACCTAAAGGGGTTACTAAAGGGACTGCTATAACTATCTAAAAGGGGTTATTAAAGTGGACTTCTATTGCTACCTAAAGGGAGTATTTTAAGGGGGCTGATATTACTACTTAAAAGGAGTTAGTACTACTACTACTACTGCTACTACTAATGATGCCTAAAGATGTTGGCTGCTGCTGCTACTACCTAAAGGGTGGCTGCTACTAGTATATGTGGGGGGCTGCAACCATATAACGAAAAACTGCAACTATGTACAGGGGCACGTACCTACATGGAGTAACCCCCACTTATAGGGGGCAGCTATCTACAGGGAATAACTACCTACAGGTGGCACCTACCTACTTGGGGAACCTGTGTAATGGGGGAAACTAATTGTTCCCCAACCCACTTATCTCCCCACTTTACTGTGTGGGACACTAAGGGGGTTATTATTACTGTTTGGAGTGGTATATGTGCTGGAAATGTGCAGAGTCTAAAATGTTTGGCAGGTTCTGTGGAGACCAGTTGTGACTGGAAGAAATTGTCATGATGGTCTGGGATGGATATATAGTTTGCAAAGCCTGTATAGAGTCCGAGTCACTGCTGTCTGTATACAGTGATGTTATCCAGTCACTATATAGTGGTAATGTGTAGTCATTGTGTGAATTGTTTTCCCTTGTATAGTGATGTTATTGTTGATACTAATGTGTATAGTGGTTTTATTTACTGTCAGTACGGTGGCGTTATCCAGTCACTATATAGTGGTAATGTGTAATCATTAGGTGGTGCAATTATTTGACCCTTGTATAGCGGTGTTATTGGTTGCTGTATCGTGGATTTTTTAAAATAACAGTATGAGGGTGTTAGCAGTAGCAATATGTTGTCCACCTCTGCATGCTCCCTTCCCGAGAGGATTTTTAACACTTTGAGGTGATATAGGTGATAGATGCATAACAAATTAGACGTACAGGACCAGGATTAATGTTACGCCGAGCGCTCCAGGTCCCCGCTCCTCCCCGGAGCGCTCGCAACTTCCTCGCATTTGCAGCGCCCCGGTCAGACCTGCTGACCGAGTGCGCTGCAATGTCTCTCTCAGCCGGGATGCGATTCGCGATGCGGGAGGCGCCCGCTCGCGATGCGCATCCCGGCTCCCGTACCTGACTCGCTCCCCGTTGGTCTTGTCCCGGCGCGCGCGGCCCCGCTCCTTAGGGCGCGCGCGCGCCGGGTCTCTGCAATTTAAAGGGCCACTGCGCCACTGATTGGCGCAGCAGGCTTAATTAGTGTGTTCACCTGTGCACTCCCTATTTATACATCACTTCCCCTGCACTCCCTTGCCGGATCTTGTTGCCATTGTGCCAGTGAAAGCGTTTCCTTGTGTGTTCCTAGCCTGTGTTCCAGACCTCCTGCCGTTGCCCCTGACTACGATCCTTGCTGCCTGCCCTGACCTTCTGCTACGTCCGACCTTGCTCTTGTCTACTCCCTTGTACCGCGCCTATCTTCAGCAGTGAGAGGTTGAGCCGTTGCTGGTGGATACGACCTGGTTGCTACCGCCGCTGCAAGACCATCCCGCTTTGCGGCGGGCTCTGGTGAATACCAGTAGCAACTTAGAACCGGTCCACCAACACGGTCCACGCCAATCCCTCTCTGGCACAGAGGATCCACCTCCAGCCAGCCGAATCGTGACAGTAGATCCGGCCATGGATCCCGCTGAAGTCCCACTGCCAGTTGTCGCCGACCTCACCACGGTGGTCGCCCAGCAGTCGCAACAGATAGCGCAACAAGGCCACCAGCTGTCTCAACTGACCGTGATGCTACAGCAGCTATTACCACAACTCCAGCAACAATCTCCTTCGCCAGCTCCTGCACCTCCTCCGCAGCGAGTGGCCGCTTCCGGCCTACGATTATCCTTGCCGGATAAATTTGATGGGGACTCTAAGTTTTGCTGTGGCTTTCTTTCACAATGTTCCCTGCACTTGGAGATGATGTCGGACCAGTTTCCTACTGAAAGGTCTAAGGTGGCTTTCGTAGTCAGCCTTCTGTCTGGGAAAGCTCTGTCATGGGCCACACCGCTCTGGGACCGCAATGACCCTGTCACTGCCTCTGTACACTCCTTCTTCACGGAGATTCGAAGTGTCATTGAGGAACCTGCCCGAGCCTCTTCTGCTGAGACTGCCCTGCTGAACCTGGTCCAGGGTAATTCTTCTGTTGGCGAGTACGCCATCCAATTCCGTACTCTTGCCTCTGAATTATCCTGGAATAATGAGGCCCTCTGCGCGACCTTTAAAAAAGGCCTATCCAGCAACATTAAAGATGTGCTGGCCGCACGAGAAATTCCTGCTAACCTGCATGAACTTATTCATCTGGCCACCCGCATTGACATGCGTTTTTCCGAAAGGCGTCAGGAGCTCCGCCAGGATATGGACTTTGTTCGCACGAGGCGGTTTCTCTCCCCGGCTCCTCTCTCCTCTGGTCCTCTGCAATCCGTTCCTGTGCCTCCCGCCGTGGAGGCTATGCAAGTTGAGAGGACACGACGCCGCATGGAGAATCTGTGCCTGTACTGTGCCAGTACCGAACACTTCTTGAAGGATTGTCCTATCCGTCCTCCCCGCCTGGAAAGACGTCCGCTGATTCCGCACAAAGGTGAGACAGTTTTTGATGTCAACTCTGCTTCTCCACGCCTTACTGTGCCTGTGCGGATATCTTCCTCTACCTTCTCCTTCTCTGCTATGGCCTTCCTGGATTCCGGATCTGCAGGAAATTTTATTTTGGCCTCGCTCATCAACAGGTTCAACATCCCGGTGACCAGTCTCGCCAGACCCCTCTACATCAATTCTGTTAACAATGAAAGATTGGACTGTACCGTGCGTTACCGCACGGAACCTCTCCTAATGTGCATCGGACCTCATCACGAAAAAATTGAATTTTTGGTCCTCTCCAACTGCACTTCTGAAATTCTTCTTGGATTACCGTGGCTTCAACGCCATTCCCCAACAGGAGAAATCAAGAACTGGGGTACTTCTTGTCTCAAGGACTGTCTTAAACCGGTTCCCAGTACTCCCTACCGTGACCCTGTGGTTCCCCCTGTATCCGGTCTTCCTAAGGCTTATATGGACTATGCTGACGTCTTTTGTAAGAAGCAAGCTGAGACTTTACCCCCTCACAGGCCTTATGACTGTCCTATTGACCTCCTCCCGGGTACTACTCCACCCCGGGGCAGAATCTATCCTCTGTCTGCTCCAGAGACTCTTGCCATGTCAGAGTACATCCAGGAAAATTTAAAAAAGGGCTTTATCCGCAAATCCTCCTCTCCTGCCGGAGCTGGATTTTTTTTTGTGTCCAAAAAAGATGGCTCCCTACGCCCTTGCATTGACTACCGCGGACTTAATAAAATCACGGTAAAAAACCGCTACCCCTTACCTCTTATCTCGGAACTCTTTGATCGCCTACAAGGTGCCCACATCTTTACCAAACTGGACTTAAGGGGGGCTTATAATTTCATCCGCATCAGGGAGGGGGACGAATGGAAGACTGCATTTAACACCAGAGATGGACACTTTGAGTATCTGGTCATGCCCTTTGGCCTGTGCAACGCCCCTGCCATCTTCCAAGACTTTGTTAATGAAATTTTTCGTGATCTCTTATATTCCTGTGTTGTGGTTTATCTGGACGATATTCTGATTTTTTCTGCCAACTTAGAAGAACACCGCCAGCATGTCCGCATGGTTCTTCAGAGACTTCGGGACAATCAACTTTATGCCAAGATGGAGAAATGTCTCTTTGAATGTCAATCTCTTCCTTTCCTAGGATACTTGGTCTCTGGCCAGGGACTACAAATGGACCCAGATAAACTCTCTGCCGTCTTAGATTGGCCACGCCCCTCCGGACTCCGTGCTATCCAACGTTTTTTGGGGTTTGCCAATTATTACAGACAATTTATTCCACACTTTTCCACTATTGTGGCTCCTATCGTGGCTTTAACCAAAAAAAATGCCAATCCCAAGTCCTGGTCTCCACAAGCGGAAGACGCATTTAAACATCTCAAGTCTGCCTTTTCTTCTGCTCCTGTGCTCTCCACACCTGACCCATCTAAACCCTTCCTGTTGGAGGTAGATGCCTCCTCAGTGGGAGCTGGAGCTGTCCTTCTACAAAAAAATTCTTCCGGGCATGCTGTTACTTGTGGTTTTTTTTCTAGGACCTTCTCTCCAGCGGAGAGAAATTACTCCATCGGGGATCGAGAACTACTGGCCATTAAATTGGCGCTTGAGGAATGGAGGCATCTGCTGGAGGGATCAAAATTTCCAGTTATCATATACACTGATCACAAGAATCTCTCCTATCTCCAGTCTGCCCAACGACTGAACCCTCGCCAGGCCAGGTGGTCGTTGTTCTTAGCCCGTTTTAACTTTGAAATTCATTTTCGCCCTGCTGACAAGAACATTAGGGCCGATGCCCTCTCTCGTTCTTCTGATGCCTCTGAAGTAGAGGTCTCTCCGCAACACATCATTCCTCCGCACTGTCTGATCTCCACTTCTCCAGCCTCCATCAGGCAAACTCCTCCAGGGAAGACCTTCGTTTCTCCACGCCAGCGTCTCGGGATTCTCAAATGGGGACACTCCTCCCATCTCGCAGGCCATGCGGGCATCAAAAAATCCTTGCAACTCATCTCTCGTTTTTATTGGTGGCCGACTCTGGAGACGGATGTTGTTGATTTTGTGCGGGCCTGTACTGTCTGTGCCCGGGATAAGACTCCTCGCCAGAAGCCTGCTGGCCTCCTTCATCCTCTGCCCGTTCCCGAACAGCCTTGGTCACAGATTGGTATGGACTTTATTACAGACTTGCCCTCATCCCGTGGCAACACAGTTGTTTGGGTGGTCGTTGATCGATTTTCCAAGATGGCACATTTTATTCCTCTTCCTGGTCTTCCTTCAGCGCCTCAGTTGGCAAAGCAATTTTTTGTACACATTTTTCGCCTTCATGGATTGCCCACGCATATCGTCTCGGATAGAGGCGTCCAATTCATGTCTAAATTCTGGAGGGCCCTCTGTAAACAGCTCAAGATTAAATTAAACTTCTCTTCTTCTTATCATCCCCAATCCAATGGGCAAGTAGAAAGAATTAATCAGGTCCTGGGTGACTATTTACGGCATTTTGTTTCCTCCCGCCAGGATGACTGGGCAGATCTTCTACCATGGGCCGAATTCTCATATAACTTCAGAGTCTCCGAATCTTCTGCTAAGTCCCCATTTTTCGTGGTGTACGGCCGTCACCCTCTTCCCCCCCTCCCTACTCCCTTGCCCTCTGGTTTGCCCGCTGTGGATGAAGTGACTCGTGATCTCTCCACCATATGGAAAGAGACCCAAAATTATCTTTTACAGGCTTCATCCCGGATGAAAAGATTTGCCGATAAGAAAAGAAGAACTCCCCCCATTTTTGCTCCCGGAGACAAGGTATGGCTCTCTGCTAAATATGTCCGCTTTCGTGTCCCCAGTTACAAACTGGGACCACGCTATCTTGGTCCTTTCAAAGTCTTGTGCCAGATCAACCCTGTCTCTTACAAACTCCTCCTTCCTCCTTCTCTTCGTATTCCCAATGCCTTCCATGTCTCTCTCCTTAAACCACTCATCATTAACCGCTTCTCTCCCAAACTTGTTTCTCCCACTTCTGTATCCAGTTCTTCAGACGTCTTCTCCGTGAAGGAGATTCTGGCCTCCAAGACGGTCAGAGGAAAAAAAAATTTTTGGGTGGATTGGGAAGGCTGTGGTCCAGAAGAGAGATCCTGGGAACCTGAGGACAACATCCTAGACAAAAGTCTTATTCTCAGGTTCTCAGGCTCCAAGAAGAGGGGGAGACCCAAGGGGGGGGTACTGTTACGCCGAGCGCTCCGGGTCCCCGCTCCTCCCCGGAGCGCTCGCAACTTCCTCGCATTTGCAGCGCCCCGGTCAGACCTGCTGACCGGGTGCGCTGCAATGTCTCTCTCAGCCGGGATGCGATTCGCGATGCGGGAGGCGCCCGCTCGCGATGCGCATCCCGGCTCCCGTACCTGACTCGCTCCCCGTCGGTCTTGTCCCGGCGTGCGCGGCCCCGCTCCTTAGGGCGCGCGCGCGCCGGGTCTCTGCAATTTAAAGGGCCACTGCGCCACTGATTGGCGCAGCAGACTTAATTAGTGTGTTCACCTGTGCACTCCCTATTTATACATCACTTCCCCTGCACTCCCTTGCCGGATCTTGTTGCCATTGTGCCAGTGAAAGCGTTTCCTTGTGTGTTCCTAGCCTGTGTTCCAGACCTCCTGCCGTTGCCCCTGACTACGATCCTTGCTGCCTGCCCTGTCCTTCTGCTACGTCCGACCTTGCTCTTGTCTACTCCCTTGTACCGCGCCTATCTTCAGCAGTCAGAGAGGTTGAGCCGTTGCTGGTGGATACGACCTGGTTGCTACCGCCGCTGCAAGACCATCCCGCTTTGCGGCGGGCTCTGGTGAATACCAGTAGCAACTTAGAACCGGTCCACCAACACGGTCCACGCCAATCCCTCTCTGGCACAGAGGATCCACCTCCAGCCAGCCGAATCGTGACAATTAAGTACTTAGTAACATAGTATTTATTTATCTATTTATTTATTTGTGGGATCTGACAGGTATGCTTTAAAGTAGTTGTCTGTCACACACAATTTTTGTCCATGGGCTCAGGCTGGCATACAAAAAAGTTTTCTGCTCGACTGTGTCTAGTTCTGGTCAAGAAGTGATTTGTACATCTGCACAGTTGGAAAGTACCCCCTCAATTGGCGAGACGGCAAACCAATATGGCCAGTAATTGGCTGATTGGGTGGTTTTCTGTGTGAAAGAACCATTGCTCATGCGGAGCTGGACATCATCAGGATGGATAAGGGCAAGTTTTTTTTGTTTTTTTTTTTACTCTTAAGCAATTTGTAGCTTATGGTCAAGTATTTTGTGGGGCTGGACTACCCCTTTCATAGACCAAATCTAGTCTACTACTGATTATGCAATGTTTTTATGTCCAGCAAACAAAAAAACATATTCATTTAAGAAGCAGATCAAACACAGTCACTGGTTATGCCATGGGTAAATCATAGTCATGTCATAGTTCAGTCCGAATACTTTTTTTTTAAATATGGAGCCCCAAGAAGTCATGTGAATAGGTCTTATAATAGTACAATACCTAGTACAAGTTAGGAAAAGTGGTAAATTTGGACATACACTGGTCAGCATAATGGATGTGTTGAAGGAAGAGTACAAGAAACTCATATAGTGGAATAAGCTAAGGATTAGTGTAAGCAGACGTTTTTCGAGTGGGTCTTAAGTTCTCGGGCAGAGTGGAACCTTGGTATACTTATAGAGCAATTCAATCTAATCTACGAACATCTGGAAATCATCAAACTAATCATTTAAATACATTGGAACTGTCACCACAAGTAAAAACAGTTAAACATGTCATTATTAAAAATGCTTGTGAGCTGTCCAAAAACACAGCAAGATTTACCGGCCAATTATAAATAATAAGCACAATGTAAAAAAGTTGATGCAATAAAGACTTATAGTGAGACAGATGGCAGAGCCATCTGCACAACAGTTCACAGAGCCTGCATTGCTCCTTTACATGGAGCCATACAGCCTCTGTGCACCACCATAAAAGGGAGAATGCATGCACAATTTCATAAAACATGCATGTTTTTTGTTTGTTTTGTCTGTTATATTTATGTGAAATAATAAAAAAATTTCTTCTATCGGGGAAATTTATCATCGTTGCTTTGGTAAGCGAGTTCTGTGGGCATTTTATCCTTCCTTTTGGTTTTGCTTATGTATGACACTTTTATTAAACTATCACAGGGGGTTGATAAATTTGACTTACCTTGGCAAAAACCAATAAATCACTTTTAAATGGCATTTTTTAGCACAAATAAGCAAAAACCAATAAATGACTTCAGAACACCAATTTGTAACCCCACCTCTAGTCGCAGCTGTGAAAAAAAAGTCTGATATATATATATATATATATATATATATATATATATATATGCATGCTTATTACATTTAATTTACCACTCCCCCCCCCCAAATTTACTAACACATTTTTTGTTTGTTTTTTTCTTGTCCTTTTAGATCCATATATCCTATCGATTACTAGATTTGGTGGAGTACGGTGTCCAGCTTTATTTTGTTTAATATTAATGCAATGGTTAACAAGGACTTGTGGGGAGAGTGATTTTTGAAATAAAAGTTTTTTAAATGTGTTTTTTATTTTTTATTTTTTACTTTTCAGGCATAGTAGTGGAAGTTGTCTTATAGATGGAATCCATTACTAAGCCAGGGCTTATCGTTAGCCCCAAAACCAGCTAACACTAACCCCCAATTATTACCCCGGTACTCACCGCCACAGTGGTGCTGGGAAGAGCCGGTATCAAAAGGCCTGAGGCATCAAAAATGGCGCTCCTGGGCCTAGGCAGTAACAGGCTGGTGTAATTTAGGCTGGTGAGGGCCAGTAACAATGGTCCTCGTTCACCCTGGTAATGTCAGGCTGTTGCTGCTTGTTTGGTATCTGGCTGAGAATAAAAATACGGGGAACCACACCATTTTTTTCCTAAATAATTCAATATAAAAAAATGCACAGGGTTCCCTGTATTTTTATTCTCAGCCAGATACCAGCCAAGCAGCAACAGCCTGACGTTACCAGGGTGGGCGGGGACCATTGTTACTGGCCCTCCACAGCCTAAAAACACCAGCCTGTTACCGCCTAGGCCCAGGAGCGCCATTTTTGACGCTCCAGACCTGTTGGTACCTGCTCTTCCCGGCACCCCTGTGGGGTGGGTACCGGGGTATTAATTGGGAGTTAGAACTAGCTGTTTTTGGGGCTAAAGCTAAGCCCTGGCTTGGTAATGGATTCCGTCTATGAGATAGCTTCCACTACTAAGCATTTAAAGTAAATAAATAAAAAAATAAAAAAATAAGAACACAACACGTTCCAGGATGGAAGTTGTAGTTTAGAAACAGCTGGAGGCAGGATGCCAGCCGCATCTACCACCGGCCCACTAGCTGTTGCAAGACTACAATTCCCAGCATACCCTTACAGTGAGGACATGCTGGGAGTTGTAGTTGCAACTCTTGGGCGGGTGATTGATACAGGCCGACTCCCAGAAATATGAAACTACACACTAATTTCATATTTCCCGAGTGGTGCTGTAATTGGCTGGTTGGTCTCGGCCAATCACAGCACCGACTTGGAAATATGAAATAACATTGTAGTTTCATATTTCTGGGAGCTGGCTCCACTGCCCCGACCCCACATCTTCCCCAGCCCCCGCTCATATCTCCCCACCTCCATTCATTTCTCTGCCACTCATCTCCCCCCAACCACCGCTCATCTCCTCCCAGCCGCTGCTTATCTCCTCCCAGCCGCTGCTCATGAGTGGCAGGGGGAGATGGGGAGATGAGCAGCGGGGGAGAGATGGGGAGATGAACAGCGGAGGGGTACATATGAGCGTCGGAGAGGAGATTAGCGTCGGAGAGGAGATGAGGAGGGGGTGAGATAAGCGGTGGAGGGGGGGGGAGAGATGAGCAGCCACAGCGGGTTAAGGTTTACGGGGAGATATGTGATTTATAGGGGGGCAGTGGGAGGGGACATGTGAGATGAGCAGGTGCCCTGGTTCCTTTGTACAGATGTGATTTCATATTTCCCGCAGGAGCCATGATCTCGGCTCCCGGTGGGAAACATGAAATACTGCTCTCCAAAGTAAGTTTTGTAAGCCAGTTCCAGACTTGCTTACATTTACGCTGTTTTGTAGGCGGTTGCAACTTTTTGTGCGACTTTCGCACTTGATAAATCCCTGACCACTGCAAAGTGAAAACTGAAACTTGCTTTGGTAAGCTCTTCTGAAGTTTTTTTGTTTTCAGCCAAAGGAGAGCTCTAAATCCCTTGATAAATCTCCCCCTATGTGCTTCAGTATGAAATGTATTTTGTGCTTTTGTTCCTATATATGTATATGGCCGGCCATGAAGGGTATCCTAAAGAAAGGTGGATACCCTGAGAGTAACTATGCTACGTCAACTTGAAGCGAAATGGGTAATAAAGACCCGAGCCCTGGGACCTCTCGGAATGAATGATAAAAATGACCTATGACCTCACATATATTATTATATATTTTTGTCATGTAACTTACTATTCCAGTCCAGTTTTTTCTTTTCTCCTTAGCTGGATTCACCTGAGTGGGAGGGTATTTCACCCACCGCTCAGTATTCTTGGACAAGCACACGGTGCGCGTGAAGTAGCTACAGCCGTCCTCATTCATCTGTTCCTCCTCTCCCCGCCATGCTGCCATGTTACACATTTTAAGATGAAAGAAATAAAGTATTGAAGATTTTTACCTGCAAATCCTGGTCAGTGGCCGCTTCTCTATACCTCTGTTTGAATGTTGCATATTCTGGATCTGGATCCTGGGCTTCATCCAAGGACCCAATATCTATACTGTCACTAGCAGAGCACCTCCAGTAAGCATTTCACCACCAGCCTCTATATATGCATCATATTCCCGTCATCTATATTCACAAGTAGTAGCCGACTCCACACTATCTATACTGATTCTACATCTTGCATGCTGCCTACAGCACCTGTGTGAATCAGGTGGGTATTTAAAGAAGAAAACTGGAAATGTTATTGTCCCCAAATAAAGTGCAACATTTCAGCAGCAGTAGCCTTTATCAAGCATGATAGCATAAAGGCTACTGCTGCCGAAATGCTGCACTTTATTCGGGGGCAATAAAAATTTCCAGTTTTCTTCATGATCCAAGACCTGACTAGTGCTGTGATTTCCAGAGTTGATATATATATATATATATATATATATATATATATATATATATATATATATAAATGCTCCTTTACGGAATTGCTACAAAACAGTCAAAGTCAAAGACTGAATATTTCCTGTGGTAGTTCCATTGTTCATCTATAAACAGTATGAAAACATTAAAGAATGAACAATATTGGTTTGGACAGAGAATGTGTATTTATAGCATTAAAAGATTTAGCATAGATCCTTTGTTGATGCTGTAGCTGTGCTTCATTTTTGTTAGGCGATTTGAAGGATACAATTTAAAGCCGCAGAAAATGGCATCACTGTCCAAACCAGATATTTCAAAAGCAATAAATGTTCACACTGTGGAGCTCAAAGTAATAAACGCCGAGGATGACATATGTCAGAATTGCACAATTCAAAATGGTTTCCTTTAGTGTCAATTTACACTCAAGTAAGGAGATTTATCAAAACCTGTGCAGAAAAAAAGTGGAAGGATTGCCCATAGCAACCAGATTCCTTCTTTTATTTTTCAGAGATATTTTTTAAAATACAACAAATACTACAACATATTCTATTAAGTAATGAAAATCAGGCGTCAACATTTAGAGGAGGTTGCTAAATTAATATATCTAAGAGAGCTAAATAGAGTGGGAGCTATGTATGAATATTACTGATCAATATATTTAGATAAAAGTCCAAAAGATCTAACTGTAAGCTAAGTAAATAAATTAACTATCATATAGTACTACTGCATAACTGATTGTGTATTGTCTATGCTTACTAAATTGAAGAAAAGCTTGAAAAATGACAGTACAGGAGAGGGGATCTGTGCTTAAATAAACCTGGTAGTATTTGGCAGCAGAAGGTGTGCTGGATTGCTGGTAGCAGTAGTGAGCTAACAGCAGGGGTGATTGCCATACACTGTGCTCCAGCCGTAAGTACCGGCCATGAGCGCATGGCCCCTGAATCCCCTGTCGGTGGGGCTGGGATTCACATTGCGGGACGTGCCCCCATGCAAGTCCCAGCACGTAACTCACCATGCTCCGCTGCCGCCTCCTCTTCTGTGTCTCAGCTCCGCCACACACGTCCCCATCTCCTAGGGCGTGCGCACCAGAGCTCTGAAATTTAAAGGGCTAGTATGCCCATAATTAGTTGTTGCACCTGACACCACATTATAAGTCCCTGCACCTCCAACACTTCTCTGCCGAATCTTCAGTGCCCCTAGCCTGAGATATAGCAACTCTTATAGCCTGTTAGCCTTTCCTGTGTATCCAGACCTTCCGCTACGTTATTTGACTTCACACCTTTGCCGCCTGCCTTGACCTTCTGCTACGTTTGACTATGCCACTGCCTTATCCTTCTGTACCTAGCCTAGCCCAGCTACCTGTGTGGTTGAGCCATGTCGGAAGTAGCGACCTGGGTGTCACCTGCCACAGCAAGCCCATCCTGCCTTGCGGCGGGCTCTGGTGAAGACCAGCGGCACCTTAGACTCAGCTCCCCGATACGGTCCGAGTCATCAGCCACACAAGTTAGAGAATCCACATCCTGCTTTGTTACAGTGATAAACTGTTGGCAATAGTTGTGTGTTGACAGCAAGGAGGGTGGACAAGTGGTAGATGTAGCAAGTATACACAAACCGACAAATAAAAATCATTCAAAACATGTAGTAGTTTTAAAGTGATTTTAACATGTCACGGCAACATATGTTAACCCATAGTAAATAACAGCTTTTTTTTTTTTTAAACACTGCACTAGGGAATTATGTATGCTTTTTAACATTAAAATAAAGCTGCATGAAGTATCCCTGGCTGTTGACAGATGCCTGCCGATGTTAAAATACACACGGAGGTATCAGAAGACACAATGGCTCTTTCTAAGCATTCAAAACATTTTCCTTTATGGAAGGAGCAACAGTTCTCAAAATAAGGATTCAAAAGCTAAAAAAAAAAAACAAAAAAAAAAAAAACAGTCCTTTTATAGGAAACATAGGTTGTGTAGGCCTGTCTGGTAGTGGCAGCAGCAAAGGGTGGTGGACTGATTGTGGGTATAGTAGCACAGCAGACAGCAGGCAGTGGTGGACTAGTGACTATCTATAAATTATGTTAAAAGACAGGTCAGTCCACGGTACAATGATTTTTTCATCTTGCTTTGATTTATATTTGTGACTGCTTTCTATGGGCTTTTTTTGCAGTCACATGACTTGGATTTGTAGTGCAGCAACTGAACACAGTAATGCACGTTGGGTTCACTGGGTTTGGGTCACTCAACTCAAGAGGTTACACTTACAAGCCTTTAGTTTGTCTCTGTTAAATTCTCTGCTAAATTCTGTTAGTCAAATAAAAAAGGTATTACAAGATACTGCAACATTTTTTGACTTGCATCTATATATATATATATATATATATATATATATATATATATATATATATATATATGGAGAGAGAGAGAGAGAGAGAGAGAGAGAAACAGAATGAAGAAGTGACTACTGTTAGATCTATGCAGCAATGGAATCTATCAGCCGTGGAACTGTGATATGGCTTACATGGAGACCAGTAATAACAGGAATGGTGCAGCGGAGGTTCTAGGATAAACAGAGGATAGAGGTATCAAATATGGGGTAAGCAAAGACACAAAAAGATATCCGCACTCACCGCAAGATAAGCGATCGATTGCTCCTAAGTAGAGATGCCGTGGGATCCGGGAGGTCAACGGTGCATATCGTTCAGAAAGGCGATTACCGGTGATTTTGCGCGCTAAGCGCTTTGTCCGGCCACGTGCACAGTAGCCGGCACAACTGCACGGCTCCCCGCCACTGCGGGTTTGTGCATCAGACGAGCGTGGACTCAGAAGCCTAACAGGTCTACAGACCAGACCTTATGAGGCGACTCCTGCTCACTCAGTGCTTATTGTGCCAATAGACTGTTGTGCACATTAATACTTAAACCTAGGTTGCTACTGTATCAGCCACCTGGGTGTTTAGCTCATGTATCATTCTATTATTTGGTACATTAATTATCTAATGTGGGTCACTGTCTCCCTTCATGCCCCTGAGGAAGACATTTTAATTGATGACAGAAACACGTCGGGCTATACATGGAGACGCATTGATTCAGATAGTGACTCTATCTACACAATTTTGAGCATTAAGTAATCTATGATTCTAACAGTTGGCTATTTTGCGCCAAATGTAAGGTAACCACTTACCTACAGTAATTTCTACATACACTCATGTTATATTGTGTGTTTTAGTAGATATCAAGTAAAAGTTACGTTTTAAATTCACTCCCCCATTTTTTGAACATCTCACGAGTAGAAGGAAGAATGGATTCAATAAAATTTCAGCAAATTTTGAATGCCAACTTGATGCCATCTGTGAAAAAGGCTGAGGTTAAAGAGAGGATGGCTTCTACAAATGGATAATGATCCTAAACACACCTCGAAATCCACAGGGTATTACATAAAGAGACATAAACTGAAGGTTTTGCCATGTCCTTCACAATCTCCTGACCTCAACATAATTGAAAATCTATGGATAGACCTTAAAAGAGTAGTGTGTGACAGATAGCCCAGAAATCTAAAAGAACTGGAATACTTTTGTAAGGAAGAATGGGCAAAGATACCTCAAACAAGAATTGAAAGACTCTTGGCTGGCTACGAAAAGCATTTACAAGCAGTAATACTTGCCAAAGGGGGCAGTACAAGATATTAACTCTGCAGGGTGCCCAAACTTTTGCAGACGCCATTTTTTGTTTTCTTTTGTTTTGAAAGTGTAAATGATGGAAATAAAATCTAACTTTTGTTGACATATTATAAGAATGTCCAATCTGTAATTTGATGCCTTTTGGAGATTTTTCCATCTTTCCTTGGCTTCTTTATGCACATTAATACAAATTTTTACCTGGGGTGCCCAAACTTTTGATCCCCACTGTAGCATAGATTCCCCACATTAGGTAGCATAGCCCCCCCAACACTCACACACACTCACACTCTTATCTGGCCTGCACTACTTACATCTGCCTGCAGGGACTTCCTGGCAGAGGTGCACGCTATAAGTGACGTCCTCGCACGCGCCGCCCAGGACGTTGGTGTCCCTACGCTTGCGATAAAATCACTCGCTGCGTGCACCTCTGCCAGGAAGTCCCCTCAGGCAGATGTAAGTAGCAGTTTAGTGACGGGGCAAGACTGGTTGCCCCGTCATATGTGCACCGGGTCCCATTGTAGGGCTGGCCCAGCGTGCGATGAGGCCAACCGCCCTTTTAAAGGGCGGCAGGCCCCCACACGTGCTGGGCACCTGTACGGCTGAACCAGCTGCACAGGCGATATGTCCGCCCCTGTTGACAGCATATAAAGAAAGAAGAACAATTTTGGGGTATGAATTATAAAAAGACACACATTCAATCAAAACACAATAGAATAAGTTATTTACTGTGTATCTTGTCCATGTAAGTTGAAATATGCAAATTCTTTGCTAGGTAAAAAGAAGGACGGAACATGTGCTGAGTCTATTAGGATAAACATATAGTACAAGACGTTAAATAACATAACACTTTAATACAATACTTTAAACTCAGTAACAATTCTGTCTCTGCCCAGCTTAAAATATGAGGACTGGTCAGTCAATTGATGGACATTGGAAGTAGATACTGACACAAATGAGGCCAATTTGATCTCTCAAGATGGTTAAAAAAAAATTTGAGTTTTGCTCAGTTTTTGCTAAGTATATGTCATTGTAAATGCAAATGTTTATACATTGTTCTGTCATTCTGATGTTTATGCTAGATTGATTGTTTGAATGTACATTTTTACAGAAGTTAAAGAAAATTATGATTGTATGATAATGTTATTATTATTTTTATCATTATTATTATGCATTATTATAATTATCTATGCTGCCTTTAAGTCATTTAAGGATTTTAAAATTGTCTTTTAAACACCAGTTTAATTTTGAATTATTTTTATGTATTTTTTTTTTATTGCTTATATCAATGGAGTATTCTGGGATTTCAAAAATGTAACTGTTTATGTTTTTTTTTTTGTTATGAGGGCTGTAAAATAATTAATTGATACTTACTTGCCTTGGTCTCCTGCAGCTCTCGGTCTTGTAACCTCTAGTTCCTTCTGTTCACCACTTGAAGCTACTTGTGAGACCTCAAGTGGCAGCAGGACCGCCCACTTAGCTAATCAATGCCAAGGTCAGACTGGCTTAAAACAGGTTAATGACTGCGGACGTACTAGTGATGCCCAGATTCATGCTGATCTCCTCTTTCTGGTCCTAGTCCCACTTCATCCTAGCCAATCATTGGTCAAGGTAGGTTGCCACTGCAGACAGAGTGGAAATGGGGATTGGGACCAGGATCAGAATGTGAGTGATGGCGAGAATCTGGCAGGTAAGTATTATTAAATAAATAAATAAATATAATATTGCTAGACAACCCTTTTTGTTCTTTGCTCATAAGCCATTCTCTATTATTATGTTAAATAGTTTTTTGTTCTGTACATTGTATTATGTATTTGACAGAAGGGAAATTGGATTGTGGTTCTAGCCTATGACCATGAATGATCAGGAGATATAAATCACAGCAGTACTTTACTAATAGTGCAGTAAAGTACACACATCACTTTAATGTTTAACCGTTCTGCCTTTACCTCTCCACAAAGATCAATAGGTATTTAATAAACTCCCTTACACACATCTAATCACTTGGATCAGGCTTGGACGGATTTAGAACATTACTCAGTTTATATTCTCATCTGTAGATTGTTGTTAGGAAACAAACAGTGCAAAGAGGAGCAATGACAGTCACTACATCATCTGATCAGCTTATATAGTGCTAAACTACAGTATTAACATGTCTCATGGGGAAACTGTAATAGTGTTGCAGTGTTGTAATGTAATAATGCAGCCACAATATCATACAGCTAGTTATAGTTTTCATAATTTTCAGTGTGTTTAATTCCTTAAACACATATTTATATCAAGCTAATAAGATCCATTAATAAATGTTTAGATATATTCAAGGCTATTGGAAATAATAATCTTATTTCTATACTTGTCACAATGTAGCTGTACTACAAATATTTATATCTGCTCTAATATTTACAAGTACATGCTTATCTTTATCAGAACTCAATTTATGCATGTTGCCAATGAGAAAAGGCCTGGTTTCCCATGTCATTATTTGGCTCAGTATTTTGCATCAGTATTTGTAAGCTCAAACCAGGAGTGAGTTCAAAAGACGGAAAAGGTACAAAACTTCCAATACGTTTTTTTTTTCTCTATGGGTTCTACTACTGAATTTGGTTTACAAATACTAATGTTAAATACTGAGCCAAATACTACAGTGGGATACCAGTCTAAGGCTATGTTCACACAGTGTATTTCTGTGCATATTCTATTTTAAAAAAATACATCTGTAAATTTGCTGAAAATTTTCATGCTATGGATTTACGTGAAGTCCAGTCATTTTGCTAATATGAAAACACAATTTCAGAGATTTCACAAAATAATAGGCAACCAAACATGTATCTGGATTTACCAAGAGGTGTGCGCCTCTTCATAAATCCAGTGTGATCCTACACTGGCAGGGGTTTACTTAAAGGGGTAATCCGGTGGAAAGTAATTGTTTTAAAATCAACTGGTGCCGGAAAGTTAAACAGATTTGTAATTTACTTCTATTTAAAAATCTTAATCCTTCCTGTACTTTTCAACTGCTGTATGCTCCAGAGGAATCATATTTCTTTCGGGGGTTCTTTTCAGTCTGACCACAGTGCTCTCTGCTGACACCTCTGCCCATGTCAGGAACTACCCAGAGCGGGAAAGGTTTGCTATGGGGATTTTCTAAAACTCTGGGCAATTCCTGACATGGACAGAGGTGTCAGCAGAGAGCACTGTGATAAGACTGAAAACAATTCAAGAAAAAAATACAACTTCCTGTGGAGCATTCAGCACCTGATAAGTACAAGAAGGATTAAGATTTTTCAATAGAAATAATTTACAAATCTGTTTAACTTTCTGTGACTAGTTGATTAAAAATTTTTTTTTTTTCACTGGAGTATCCCTTTAAGACTGCCACGTGAAGCACTGGTCTTAGTACATTCCCTATTAGGTGAACCCATCCTTATCATGTATTTAGAAAAAATATGCATAGACTGATGGATCTATTTAGATGAGAATGTGAAATTAATTTGGTAAACATTTTTCCTAAAGGCACCAGCAAGAGCATAACTTCAAATCTTATAGACTTATGGGACCTTGCTAGGTCAATTCCAGTCCAAACAACTGTGCATATTTGTATAGTCAAGTGACCTACAGTAATAAAATTATTAGCTCAAAGTAAAAAAAATTATATAACTAGAACACTAAGTCATTTTAAAAACATAAACTTTATAGGTCATCCATTTAATTTGCTGGCTCATAAAGCAATTACGAGCCACACACTGGATATGAAGAAAAACATAAAAAAAAAGAATCAGATGAAATTTCCTTTAGATAAATTATTTGTTTAACAGTGGTGTTTTCTTGCATTAATTTTACAGTTGGGAAACTTTGATAAATCGTTTTCCCTACAATCTACTTGAGGGAATGAAAGAGGGCTGGGTAAGGACATTCTTCATTTCATTTTTACGAGTGAATGTGACAGAACGCAGAAGTTAAATATTGCTAACTCAAAGGGAAATACAGCCAACGTCTCGATTGTGACAAATCTGCACATTAAAATTTGAATATTGCAGAAAAAGATATACAGTCATTGCCTGTCATGATTCTAATGTCACTTTCAATTGTACAACCTCCCTCTGTTATTACAAGAGGATAGCCTCAAGAGGTCTGTCTGTCATGTTGTCCTTCCTACCTCTGATTCACGGAGCTGATTTATAAATTCATTAGTATGTCTGATGCCTGCGATGCCGCTTAATCGCGTTTCATAAGAACATTTCCTTTAAGCGAATAATTTAACACTTTGTTTCCCATGAAAAAGCATTACAAATTACATTTGGCATCCGGTAAAATGAACTGTTTGAATTATATTAATCACTCATTAGAGAGCATTTATTTTGTATCCATTTGTTACAATTATATTAATCAAGGCTTATTGTCTAGTGTTTTTGCATTTTGCTGTACATACACAGTTCTTTACCGGGCAAGTTAATAAACCCCATTAGTCAGTTATACCTGGGAATAACAGTTTGCAGTCATTTATGTCTTAATCTATTAATTCTACAATTATGGTTTAAAGTAAATGATCATGTGTTTGTTTTTATCATGTTTGTTTATTATATTGTTACTAAATTGATCTTAATGTATTTGTTTTGCTTTACTTAGAGTTAAAAGTTGTAACTGAGAGTATTTTATGCTTAAAAGTTATATAAAGGAATACAGGAACACAAAAATGTTTTCGTCTGGCAGATTCCATATGCATATGATTCAAACAATACTGTTCATGCCAACAAATGCATTTGGAGTTAAATGAATTTACATTATGGGGGGAATTTATCATTGTATATAGAGCTGTTTTGTGTCTATTTTTTTGCACAAAAAATATACGCAAGTGTTTTTTTTTGCGGCTTTTTTTGCACAAATTTTGATAGAATTCTTCATCACCTTGTCTACGGTTAAGTTTACTGTAGAGTTTTTTTTGCTCAAAAAAATGTGCAAACTGCATTTTCTTGTGCAAATATACACCACCTCGGACGACACGTACCAAAGTGGCTATTTAGGCACAGTAAGGACTGCTACTCCCATCATGGACAGACTCTGCCCATGATGGGAGTTGTAGTCCAGGGGCTGAGGTGCAGATCGCAGCAGGTCATTATCCAGAGACCTGATGCGATCCACATTTATTAACTGTAAAATCCGGCGGTACATGTGGCTCCACTGCGCTGCCGCCGGCTCCTATAAACGCTGCCATAATTCATTATCCTGCCACCGGAACACGGGACCTCTGATTAGTGAAAAGCTATTAACAAATCAGAGCTCCCGTCTCCACGCTGGGATTATGAATTACAAGAACTGTATATAGGAGCCGGCGGCAGCACAGTGTAGCCGCATGTACCGCCGGCTTGTATAGTTAATAAAGGCGGATCGCAGTGGATCTCTGGAGAATGATCTGCTGCGATCAACCCCTCTGCCCTTGGACTACTACTTCCATCATGGGAACGTTCTGCATGCGCACAGGTAGAGGGTAGTACTGAAAGGACTAGCACTGTATGCACTTTACCTTGGGTTTGAGTCTTTTTTGCTGCTAGTTGCTTTGCTTTGGAGGGTGGATAGTGGTATCAAGGGGGTGTGCAATATTATACTGTTTGGCCAGTGTGGCATGCATCTTTTGCTGCTACTGTTGCACTTATGCACTTTTTCATTGAATACTAGGTTTTGGCCTGGTTATAGCACTTTTTTCCCCCTCCCCTACCCCTATTACATCCTATCTGAACCCAGCAAATGCACCTTCATTATTATTAGTCTTGGGAGAAAAACATCTCTTCTTTCTCCAGCCAGTATATTCCACCATATACCTGTGGGCATTATTTCCTGTTGAAGTTCTGTGTATTTATATGTTTTTAACCCCTTAAGGACCAGGCCCATTTTGGCCTTAAGGACCAGAGCGCTTTTTGCACATCTGACCACTTTCACTCTGGGATGTTTTTACCTTTCATTCTGATTCCAAGATTGTTTTTTCGTGACATATTCTACTTTATGTTAGTGGTAACATTTCATCGATACTTGCATCATTTCTTGGTGAAAAATTCCAAAATTTGATGAAAAAAATGAAAATTTAGATTTTTTTTTAACTTTGAAGCTCTCAGCTTATCAGGAAAATAGACATTCCAAATAAATTATATATTGATTCACATATACAATATGTCTACTTAATGTTTCCATCATAAAGTTGACATGTTTTTACTTTTGGAAGACATCAGAGGGCTTCAAAGTTCAGCAGCAATTTTCCAATTTTTCCAAAAATGTTCAAAATCAGAATTTTTCTGGGACCAGTTCAGTTTTGAAGTGGATTTGAATTGGATTTGAAGGGCCTTCATATAAAAAAATACCCCATAAATTACCCCATTATAAAAACTGCATGCCTCAAAGTATTCAAAATGACATTCAGTAAGTGTGTTAACCCTTTAGGTGTTTCACTGGAATAGTAGAAAAGTGAAGGAGAAAATTCTAAATCTTCATTTTTTACACTGGCATGTTCTTGTAGACCCAGTTTTTGAATTTTTACAAGGGGTAAAAGGAGAGAAATCTTCCTAAAATTTGTAACCCAATTTCTCTCGAGTAAGGAAATACATCATGTGTATGTCAAGTGTTCGGCGGGCGCAGTAGAGGGCTCAGAAGGGAGGGAGCGACAATGGGATTTTGGAGAGTGAGTTTTTCTGAAATGGTTTTTGGGGGGCATGTCACATTTAGGAAGCCCCTATGGTGCCAGGACAGAAAAAAAAAAAGCACACATGGCATACTATTTTAGAAACTACACCCCTCAAGGAACGTAACAAGGGGTACAGTGATCCTTAACACCCCACAGGTGTTTGACGACTTTTCGTTAAAGTTGGATGTGTAAATGAATTTATTTCTTTTTTCACTAAAATGCTGTTTTTCCCCAAAATTTTAAATTTTTACAAGGGATAATAGTAGAAAATTCCCCCAAAAGTTTGTAACCCCATCTCTTCTGAGTATGGAAATACCCCATATGTGGCCCTAAACAGTTTCCTTGAAATACGACAGGGCTCTGAAGTGAGAGAGCACCAGGCGCATTTGAGGACTAAATTAGGGATTGCATAGGGGTGGACATAGGGGTATTCTACGATTCCCAAACAGGGTGCCTCCAGCTGTTGCTAAACTCCCAGCATGCCTGGACAGTCAGTGGCTGTCCGGAAATGCTGGGAGTTGTTGTTTTGCAACAGCTGGAGGCTCCATTTTGGAAACACTGCCATACAATACGTTTTTCATTTTTATTGGGGGGACAGTGTAAGAGGGTGTATATGTAGTGTTTTACCCTTTATTATGTGTTAGTGTAGTGTTTTTAGGGTACATGCACACGGGCGGGTTACAGCGAGTTTTGAGCTACAGCGGAAAATTTTCTGCATTTCAAACATGCAGCGAGAAACTCACTGTAAATCCGCCTGTGTGAATTTACCCTGTACATTCACATTGGGGGGTGGGGGGCAAAACTACAACTCTTAGCATGCCCTTTGGCTGTCCGTGCATGCTGGGGGTTGCAGTTATGCAACAGCTGGAGGGACACTGTTTGCAAAACATTGAAAGTTTGATACTTAACTCAGTGTTTCCCAACCCGTGTGCCTCCAGCTGTTGCAAAACTACAACTTCGAGTATGTACGATTTTTAAGTGCATGCTGGGAGGTATAGTTTTGCAACAGCTGGAGGCACACAGGTTGGGAAACACTGAGTTAGGAAACAGACAATGTTTCCCAACCAGTGTGCCTCCAGTTGTTGCAAAACTACAACTCCCAGCATGCCCAGACAGCCGAAGGGCATGCTGAGAGTTGTAGTTTTGCAACAACTGGAGGAGAACAGTTTGGAGACCACTGTGTAGTGGTGTCCAAACTGTAGCCCTCCAGATGTTGCAAAACTACAACTCTCAGCATGCACAAACTGCCCAGGCATGCTGGGAGTTGTAGTTTGGCAACATCTGAAGGGTCAGATGTTACAGAACTACAACTCCCAGCATGCCTGGACTGTCTGGGCTTGCTGGGAGTTGTAGTTTTGCAACATCTGGAAGAGCACAGATTGGAGACCACTGCAAAGTGGTCTCCAAACTGCAGCCTTCCAGATGTTGCAAAACTACAACTCCCAGCATGCCCAGACAGCCAAAGGCTGTTTGGGCATGCTGGGAGTTGTAGTTTTGAATCTACCAGAAGCAGCAGTGAAGAGCTTCACTGCTGCCTCTGATGCAGATGCCGACGCAGCGCCGCCTCCTCCACTTACCCGCCGCCATGTGCCTCCAGCTGTTTAGAGCCTGACGCCAGTCCTCACTGCCGCGCCGGTACTTGAAAAATGCTGGTAAGTGCTGCAGTCCCCGCCGCAGCTCTCGGCGTCATCTTCCCCTGCTCTTCCCGGACTTCTATGAGCGGAAAGAGCAGGGGAAATGAACTTTACCCCCCCCAGTCAGCTCATTCACTGTGATTGGTCCACAGGGACCAATCACAGTGATCGCTGACCAGGACCATCGACAGATGGTCCTTGTGGGTGTTGCAGAAGTTGTCCCCTGCTGGAAACAGTGGGACTTCTGCCAGTTAACCCGTGTGATGCTGCGTGTCATATATATAAGAACATCCTGGACATTGCGGCTTATATATAAGCCACTCTGCGGGAAGGGGTTAAATGTATTGTGTCTATTGTTACAATAAAGATTATGGGATAACTATGACCATGGTTGTTGATGTGGTGTCCCGGTACCGCATCCTATCCGGTACCTGTGTATATAGGTCCCCATAGCCAGAGTCCCTAGGACGTCGGGTCCTTTTTGTCTGGTCTGCCCCTTGTCACCTCTCATCTAGGTAGTCATTAAACTAATAGTTTATTCAGGATTTATGTAAATATAATAGTACTAATGTATATAACTAGTTAATTACCTGTCCGGAGCTTAGCAGGACCTGCGGGTCACGTGATCAGGTAAACTCTATGGTTTTTGCTTAAGGACCTTTGGAGGTCCCTGTGACGTATTGCACCCACCATGCTTTGTGACGGTGAGTGACAGATATTTGGACCAATCAAAACAACCCCGCCCCTGCCCATATAAGGGAGCGGCGGTTATGATTCTCTCTCTTGTTCCTGTGCAGCCAAGCAGTAAGCATCTCTCTTGTTCCCGGGTTGTCAAACGAGCAGGATCTGCGCAGCTATCTTCCGCAGTAAGTTAGGCCCAAGCCTTGCGGCAACTGCTGATCTATTCAGAATCATGAGTGTTCAAGTACCTTGTGGACCTTCAGTCATTTTGTGCATGCACCTATCGTTACTGGGAAGGGCGGCGATAGGCCGGAGGATTACCTAAGCATATTAGCCCTCAGCCTGGCGTCAAGAGCTATAGGGTTAACCTTAACCCCTCATCTAATTAAACAACACCCCAACTACCATACACCCCCCCAAGGGATACCACAAAGCCTTTTTGGCGTTGCACGAACAGGATTCAGGTGTGTGCCTACTACAGTCGCCACTAGTGAAAGTGTACTACCCCCCAGAAAAAGAACTTTATTCATGTGCTGTAAACCGTGTTGCTGTGTACGGGAGCAGTGTCCGTGGTGCACCATACAAGGGGGCCACGAGAAAAGTAAGGGGGGAGGTGAAGATTTATCTGCAACTTAAATGTGTAAACTGCGCAATGAGTTCATGCTGCGATCCTTTGGTCCGATCGGCACAGGCGGAGACGAACTGCTGCCGGAAAAGCGTGCAAAGAAAGCCTGCGCTGCACCACGCCCTGCCCCTGGGCGTGGCCACCAAGTTGCTGTGTCGCAGCCGAAAGGGAACTCAGAGATACAGGAGTCATCTCTGGAGGGACCGGAAATCGGAGCTGCACCAATAACGTCCTTCCTGCCGGGCGCCATTTTGGAGAAACCCACTATAAAAGACGCCACGCACAGCGACCTCTTCAGTCTGCACGGAGAGCCGGAGAGTACAGACATGGCGGAGAGCAGCGTTCCACGTGGTGAAGTTGGCAAAATGGCACCGGAAAAGTGGAAATTTGTGGCAGTCGCAGCCTGACTTTTCCAAGAACTTGCTGACCGTCTGCAGCGGTTGTCATTAGACGAAGAGGGGGCCTGTAATCTTCCCCCACTGCCTGATGATGACGACGATTGGCCAGAGACACCTCCAGCGGAGAGCACAGGGACACCTGGAGGTGCATCACCGGTGAGATTGTCCCCTCACCACAGAACCTGGGGCTCGTGGGCCGAGATCCCGATGGAGGAGTCTGCTGTGAGTACCCCGCCAGAGGCGGCCTATTCTTCCTCCTCCAGCCCTGAGGTCATACCTCGATCAAGCTTGCCAAGTGCACGACCGTGCTCACCAAAATTGCTGCAATGGGTGTTCGGAGATGAGCCGGAGCTGATCGAGTACATGCACAGAGTACTTCAACCATTACCTGGGAAGCCACTACCACCAATCCCAACTACAGAAAAAGAAAAGGCCCGTCAAGAAGCCGAGCTGGCCGACTTGATGGAAAAGTTAAAGGCCCGACACAAAGAACTCTATGCCCCCAAGCATGTGCATTTGCCTTATGAAGAAATGGAGAAATGAAGAAATGGAGCCATTAGAAAGAAGAAGGGCAACTGTGGCCAAGTTCGAAAAGGTCACAGGTTATGGGACACTCCTTGACTGCCACACTCGGCAGACCATCCTCGTAAACCGGCGAGCAGTGCAAAGGCCATATCTCCATAAGAAGTTCTACACCTTGGAGGTGGGTGAAATTGTAGAGTACACCCCCGTCCAGAGCCTTCGTGGAGAATGGGCTGCAGCGGTCACCAGACCAACAGCCCCAACACAGCTTCCCTTCAAATATTTTCCGTCAATTGATTGGGAGTACGATTCCTTCAACTTGAGGCCGACAAGGTCTGCTCCTAAAGCCTCCACCGGCGTACCCAAGGAGGAGGAGCCTCAAGAGTCAAGTTAATCATCTTCTATGTACAGCAAAGAGTTAAGTTCTTCATCTTCTACATACCGTCGAGAGTCAAGTCCTGCTCAAGTTCAGGAAAGTAAGCCCAAATTGCGGACACCAAAGACCGTACCTAGACCCTCTCGGAGCAATGAGAGTTTGTCTGTTCCAGAGGTACCAACGCACGTACCTAGGCCCTCTCGGAGCAATGAGAGTTTGCCTCCTCCACAGGTACCAACTAAAGAGTAATGGGTCCATTATAGTTTGGAGATGGTACTCAAGCCCTATGGCCCCACTTTGATCCCGGCTAGAAAGCCTGTGTCCCCTTCTAATGCTGCTTTCCACCACTCCATCCTCACCAATGTGGTGTGGCAAAGCTATGTCAATTCTACACCTGCCCCTGATGTTGGGAGGTACAGAGGAACCAAGAGAGGCACAACAAGAGTAAAGAAGAATAGTCTCTTAAGGGACTTTAAAATAATGTCTTATTGTTTCTTGTGTTAACCACTTTTGTTTTGCAGCAACTTAGTTCAAGAATTGTGCCTAGCAGGACTGTACTAAGATTGTTCCAGTTCAAAGTTCAGCAACGTAACCACTAAGCTTGTGCCTGACTATTAAGTCAAGAGACTCCTAGCCTGTAGGAGATTCATTAAGGACTGTACCCGGCTGAGTTGTGGTTAAGGCCGTGTTTACCTTTCCCTTCCATGAACTCTTAGTGTAGGTGGACTGCTGATCCTTACACGCCACTTTGTATATTTCCCTTTAATTGGACTCCTAGTGTAGGTGGACTGCTGATCCTTACACGTCTGTTTTATGTATATACCAGCATCTTCATAAGAATTCTTATGCTAAATGTTGCACTTATCAGCTGAATGCGCCTGAACCATGTTGGAGTGTTGATAATTGTGTAAGTCTGTATAGTAAAAATGTATATGGTTCTTGTAAACAGGAAGGTATCCTCATGTCTGTGTGCATAAAAAATAGATAAGGGTTGTACATAGAAAAATAGTCTAATGTCTATGTACACAAAAAGTGAGTCGGAGCTGTACACAGAAAATATTGAAGTACTGCACGTGTACACTCAACATTAAAAACATAAATGATTCTTGTACATACAAATGTATAGAATGTTAAAGGTGTTTAGTAGTAGCTAAATAGGTGACACTTCGGCTTCTCCGTGGGTAGTATTATTGCTGTCGCCCATCATTAGCACCTGTCTCAGCATAAATAATAAGGAAAATTCCCCTTAAAATGGTACTTGCACACATAGTACTCTAGATTACTCACTTAAATTTACTACCTCAAGTTTCTCTAGTACATACACCAAAATAAATATCTCACTTAAGAAAATACTTAGGAATTGTAGCATATTGATACCCAATTCCTGCCACTGTTAGGTACACTTCTTCTTCTCCTTCTTTGCATGTGTGAGATGCTCTGCCTGGCCAGTAGGTGCTCTTGCGAATATAGAATTAAACACGCATTTCTAAGAATAACCTAGTTAGGTTGTTTTGAAAGTGCTCTAGGGGTAAGTAGCATGTAGCCGATAGACCCTAGCAGCCATCCTTACTCTGACCTAGCTTCCGGTTAGCCAGTATAACTTTTTTGTACTAACAGGTAACTTATTGTTGGCGCATAAAAATGTGTGAGATAATAAAAATGTTTAGTCAGCTTGAAACTAAAAGTATGGAGAGCTTTACTAATAATCAGTTTAGCCTCATAAAAATGTGTAGAGAGCTAATAACATGTCTTAGGAGCTAGCAACTACATGTCAGATAGCTGCCTAATTGTCTAGTAAGCTTTAAAGTGTATAATAAGTTTAATAAAATGTCTATGAAGCTAGAAACTGAAAGGTTAGATAGCTTCCTTAAATGTCTAGATAGCACCAATGTCTAGATAGATTTCTATTGTCTAGTCCAGATACTAGTGAGAGTATCAGAGAATGTAAATGTGTTACATGTTTACTTAGAATGTATAGCAAATTTATAGATCATCCTGTTCTAGTCCTAGTCCCTCTGTCTTAGGGGATGGGCAAAGATGTGTTTTCTTTTCTAAAGCCAAGGCATATATGATGCAGATGCATGTTGAGTTGGTTACTTTGACAAGCTTTTGCTTATGACATTGAGGCACTGCATGTTTAACAATATTCTTAGCTGTAGCACTGTAAAGCGCAAAATGGCATATATCCAACACTGTAAATGAAAAGCTACTTACATGCCAGGAACTGTTTATTTTACATGTTGACAGTATATACTATATTTTCAGTCACTATTTTATAACATATTCTACTAAGCTTCTACATAAACATTTCATTCTAACTGGTCAAATACCCAATTATGTTGCCAAACAATGCAAATTTGACAATCATTACCCTACACTATAATAATAACACACCTTACAGAAAATAATACATACCCAATTCATTCACTTCAGAGGCTGTCAAGTATTAATGAGGAGGTATTATCTCCTACTGGCACAAACCTTGCTGCCAACATACATTTTTTATTTTTAGTCCAATTTGTTCAACATTTCCAGCCAAGAATCTGTTGATGGAAGAAGCTACAAGAACACTCTTTTGTATTTATAATGATGAAAAGCAAATTAGATGTATCAAAATTTGCTCAGGTAGTTACATTTTTCTGTTCACAGATAAATCACCAAATAGCAAACAGTTTGCATAAAAAATTTGGAAAGCTGCTTAGTTGGTCAGAAGTTTAGCTCCACATCACAACGTAGCAGAAGGACTATATGAAGAAAATGATCTGGAGACCCCCAACATTCTTGAGTTTAGGTGATTCAGGCACATCCATTGCAAACTGAAAGGAAAAAATAGACATGCAGTCTCCACTTACAGCATTGAAAATTGTATGGATGTGCGAAAGAGATCAGATGTTAAAAAAAAAGTCATATGGTTAAATGTTTGATCTTCTAGATCTACTTTGGTCATCTTGGGGTTCTATTATTGTGAAGTTGAATTTATAAATGCTTAACACCAGAAAACTAGTGTAAAAAGTCACAAAAGTTGCACATTTTTTTAAAAGTGTTTTGCATTGCCCCAAAAATGTGTAACTTTTTACACTAGTTTTTTAATGTGAGGCACTGATAAATTCTGAATTGTCACAGAGTAACAGCAGCTCAACTAAAAAGGCAGTGGCTGGTGATAGGCTCCTGAGGGAGAGGGGACAAGGCTGCCTAAAATGGCCATCATTTAATCTGCTGTTGTTGTCTTTAAGCTGCCCACCAGCATTGAATCCCCCATGCTAAGTTCTCCCTTAAAGGTTGGACAGAACATTTATGAAAGGCTGTAAGCAACCGCAGAGGGAGCTGTTTGGCTGTTAAGTTAAAGCTTCACAGTACTTTTCATCTTCTTTCTGCACTCACATTGAAGATAAGAGCTTTGAGTAAACTAGAAATTACTACTGGACAACACTGGAGCCTTAACAGGATTAACCTTTCCACTGGAATATACCACCAGGGATATGGAGAATAACCCTTTGACTATCCTACATCATCTGGAATTTTAAAGTTAATCCTTTATCTACAATAGATCACTGGAGATGCTGATACTGGAATGTCCTTAACTACCAGAGTTGCTGGTAACGTCTTTTTTTCTTAAAACCACAAGTTATGGTTAAGCCATTTTGTGTACTAGGACTAAAGGGATGCTTCCTGATTATAGATTATAGGTCACAATACTTTTCACTCCTAACACACGGCTTAGGACCATTTCTACCATTTCTATTGTGACCGAAACATAACTTTTTTTTATAATTGCTTGTTTCAATGAATATAATAACTTTCACCAAAGTAGAATGCCTTGTTGTCTACTTTGATTCTATAAGAAGGATTGGAATCCTATGAGTGTACTCAGGATCATTAGGGAGTGCCGTATTTGCTATTCCTACTGCTATCACTAGTCCACCACTGCCTGCTGTCCACTGGCTACAGCTACTGCTCACCTACCAATCTCTTCTGTCCACCTGCTATAGCTATCAGTAGTCCATGTCTCGGATGTCTGCTGGCCACTACAACTATGACCAATCCACCATCCTTGCTGTTGCTACAGCCAGGCCTTCACATACATGACCCATGATCCCCAAAATAGGGCAACTTTTTTGGCTTTTCACACAAAAGTTTTTTCTTCTTCGCTATATTGGAACATCAATCATGTTTCAACTCTCAAAGAACATTTGGAATTAAACTTGTGAAATTAGATGATTTCTTAGTAATAGAAAACACAGTTTTACTAGTTTTTATGCAAATGACATTCAGAAACTTTTTTGACAAGGCTTCCGTCTAGCGATTTATGACAGGTATTTGCAAGTTTGAGTACTATTTGTCAAATTATAGCTTCAATGACATTAATTTAAGATGAATTATAATCTGTTCTATGAGATTCTTATTAGATATTAACCTAGTGATCGTTATGATTAGAGACTTCACTCAGTTTTCATCAATCACCTCATTTATGGCGCCGAGCAGCAAAGTGAAAGCAAAGCCTTAGCTGGTAATAATGCATTTTCTGTAATCCACTAAACCCAGGATTACAGTCTGAAAAAGAGAAAAACTAAAATAGGTTTCTTTTTTAACCCAATTCTTAGGAAAAAAATACACTACTGTGTGAAATTAGCTGAGATGACTATACCACGCACTTTGGGCAGTTTAGGTTGTCTTTCAGTTGTTTAGTTGTTGTAAGTACACTCACTGTCAAGCACTTAGCAGGGCATCTATATGAAACAGCTATCTGGTTTAAAGCTTGTATTATTTCAAAAATTAATAGTGATGGTCAGAAGTTTAGGATTTAGATTTTTTATCAATAGGTTCCCTACTTGGCTTGATGGATGCCCGCTGTGTAGTGTGTTGTGGAAGATTATTTTGACTATTCTACTGTTATATTACTGATGGGACATAATCAGACAGAATACACATTGATTTCACTCAAAGGTGATGTTGTCTTTTTTTTTTCTCCATTTGGTCTATACCGCTACAACTTTTTTCAGATACATCTTACCTCTGCAGCGTTTGACACTCAAACATCATTGGCTGCTTACTTTGTCAGTAGAGCCTCTATAGCTCTCTGTCAGACACTGTGCTTTGTAAATATAACCCTACCACAAATTATGCTCTCTGAATATAATCCTGACACATCCTGTATTCTCTAAAAATTACCCTGCCACACACTGTGTTCTCTGAATATAACCTCGCCAGACACTGTGCTCCCTGAATATAACCTTGTCACACACTGTACACTCTGAATATAAATCTGCCACAAACAGTTCCCCCTAAACATATTCCTGCCACACACACACTGAATATAAACCTACCAGAAACTGTGCCTCCTGAATATAACCCTACCCCCTAAATATAACCCAGCAAGACACTGTGCCCTCTGAATATAATCCTGTCATACACCATACCCCGAATATAATACTTTTACACACTATGTCCTCTGAATATATTACTGCCATAAACTTTGCCTATGTGCCCCTCAGAATATAATGCTGCCATAAACTATGCCCATGTGCCTCTGTAGCTGTAATGTTGGGCAGTGGGTTCACTATACTGTTTGGATGATGGGGTTCTCTATTCTCTTGGGGTTCTGTGATTGCAAACATTTTGTTCTTATTCTTCTCCATCCATCCCAGACTCCCATTCCCATAAAGATTTTTCTTGGCCTTGTCTTTGTACAGCTTGCCTCCCACATATTTTTGGATCCACCATAAATGTGTGCCAATAGAATTTTGTGTGTGTGGAGGCAGGCAAAAGGGGGGGGGGGTCAGCCGGGATAGTGAAATATCTGGTTGGTTGGGGTATCAAGGACAGTAAAGCAGCGTGTATAAAGAGGGCAGCATAGACAGTGATAAACCTTGTGAGCGGAGGTAGTAAAAACAATAAGGCACCTGATTAAAGGGGGTGACTGGGATAATGACGTCACGTCTACAGCCAAGACAGGCTCTGGTGAAGCAGATTGTCAGTGGAGACTAGCCAGATATTGGAGCTACGAGGGAGTGAAGGAAGGTGAATGAAACTGTTTGTTATTTTCTTGGGCAGGCTGGGGAGGGGACAAAAAGAAAATAATCAATTTGACCGGACAAGTTCTTTAGGGGTATTCTTGTGGTCATACTTTAAGTATGAATGTTAGGCAAAAATGGAAGCCAAAATGATCATTGCAAAGTAGAATAACACTTTCCTGTAATTATCCTGTAAATATTAATAACATGGAATTGTTTACATTGTATATCTATCTATACAATCAACTTTCTTTTATAATAGCACTCTATATTAAAGACTATTTGGATATAGGGCGAAGAATACTGTAGCTTATATACCAAGATTTTCATGATTTTTTATTTTTTTTTCCTGGGATACCCTGCTGTGAAATAAAAATGCTTTGCATTTTTCATTTTGGTTAAGGCTGTGTAATACCATGTTGGTATGCCTGTGTACAACTTACAAGTCAGTAGGAGTATGAAATAGTGCTCAATGTAGCAGACAGGATTAAATGGGCATGTGGTGCTGCTTGGATGACTGAATGAGATATCCATCACAACAGGCTCTTGTTTCCAAACAGAGAACAGTTTAATTTATGTCACAGCAAACAGTAGGTAGAATGAATGGTGGAGCAGCATGAAATGTGAATTAACACCACAAACACAATAAACATACACACACTGTATGCTCACAGCACAAAGCAGCACCAAATGAGCAAAGTCTTTGCATGACTGCTCAAAGCTAAAATTTGGTGAAACGTTTGCCTCAAGCTTATATAAAAGAGATAAACCCACTTGTAAAATGAGAGAAATAAGAATGACATAAGTAAGTGAAGGTGGCACTGATTGTGATACGCACAAATAGGAAGTAGAACCTTCCCAAAGATGTATTTTCCACTGAAGGTTGGAAGGATTAAAAAGCAACATTTTTATTGATACTATTAAAATAAGTGGCACACAAAAAATGAATTGATTTGTATATAAACTAAACGGCCAACATCCAATATATAAGCCTTATTTAATTGATCCTATAATTTTGGCATATCACATGTGCCATTCACTTTGATACATGTAAAGTGCTGTGTATAGCTAATTGCACTGTCCCAGTCTAGCAATTGCTTGGATCCTTTTTTAAGGTGCAGAAAAATCACTTAATTCACTCACATTGATAGAAGTTAGGAAATTATTAATTATTCAATTGCACTGTCCCAGAAAGGCATAGCAAACCATTTCATTAATGTCTCCAATTGCATCCGTCAATGATAGTAGGGGAACATAGAAAACATCTTCATAGTGGGAAAAATAAGCATGTGTCCATACATTCACTAATATCTGGGATATCCTGCTATCAAACAAATACTCCATTAAAGGTGCATAGCTCATAGTCCACATCATGTCCTCCCAATGCTATGCATCCCATATAACAGATTAAGGGTGAAACATTGTTAAGCATACTGGTGTGCAATAAAGTGCCCGTGCATAGCAGCTATAAGTGAGTGAGACAGCATAGAACTCGTAGAAGCTGTGCAATCCGTGTTCAGCTCGACCTCCTACGTCCTAGTGCGCACGGACTGGTACGGACCGTACCCTGTGCTGGTAATGGCAATATGAAGAAGGAATGTCCAGAGAAAGTTCCTGTTAAAATCCAAACTTTATTCAGGCATGTACACCAGGTACGAAGACAGGGTAGACACAGGTGACGCGTTTCAGCCCGTCAAAGGGCCTTATGACTAAGGCCCTTTGATGGGCTGAAACACATCACCTGTGTCTACCCTGTCTTCGTACCTGGTGTACATGCTTGAATAAAGTTTGGATTTTAACGGGAACTTGTGCTGGTCATTCCTTCAGCATAGAACTCGCTATCATTACAATACAAGCTGCTGTTCAAGGGCGAGTTCTATGCTGTCTCACACACCTATAGCTGCTATGCACGGGGACCTTATTGCACACCAGTATGCTTAACAACGTTTCACCCTTAATCTGTTATATGGGATGCATAGCATTGGGAGGACATGATATGGACTATGAGCTATGCACATTTAATGGAGTGTTTATTTGATAGCAGGGTATCCCAGATATTAGTGGATGTATGGACACATGCTTATTTTTACCACTATGAAGATGCTTACTATGTTCCCCTACTATCATTGACAAATGCAATTGGAGACATTGATGAAATGGTTTGCTATACCTATCTGGGACAGTGCAATTGACTTATTAATAATTTCCTTACTTCTATCAATGTGAGAGAATTAAGTGATTTTTCTGCACCTTAAAAAAGGCTCCAAGCAATTGCTAGACTGGGACAGTGCAATTAGCGATACACAGCACTTTACTGGTATCAAAGTGAGTGGCACATGTGATATGCCAAAATTATAGGATCGATTAAATAAGGCTTATATATTGGATGGCGGCTGTTTAGTTTATATACAAATCAATTCATTTTTTGTGTGTAACTTATTTTAATAGTATGAATAAAAATGTTGCTTTTTAATCCTTCCAACCTTCAGTGCAATACATAGGTAGGTGAACTTAGGCCAGGGAAAAACATTATGAGAATCTGTGAATTTCTCACAGTGATGCCGCTTAATTTTGATATGTACAGTGTCCTGAAGTTATTGGTGTTTAAAAAAAAAATAATAATAATAATAATATAAGTTACCATATGTGCACTTACCTTTAGCATGCTTTTACACAGTGCAGTTTTGCTACAGTTTTTTCAGCTCCAGTGATGATGCTTTGAAGCCAAAACCAGAAGTGAATCATAATGAATTGGATAATAAAAAGAACAGATGTCACGTGTTTTTATTTTTTTTTCTGGCATTTTGGCAGATGTGTGGAAATAGCCAACTTTGTACCCTGTGGCACTCTGTACCACTCTGTAAGTTGGATGCAGAGCGCCTGGCCCGTAAAGCATAAGGAGATAAGAAGTGAGGCATAGCATCACTACTTACCTCCTGCCCAGCGTGAATTTACAGTAAAATTGCCATGTGTATGCATCTCTACATTACTGCAACCCCTTGCTGGGCTGTGCGCTATGCGGCAGCCCAGCAAGTAAAAAGTTAACTCGGCTGCTGTGGGCTATTGAGTATAAACAGCCATCTATAGATGACTGTATATCCTTGATACAGTAGCCAGACGTCCACTTACCTCACCCTGTCTTCAACTCCGGTTTGGTCCATGTAGCCCCACACCCTAGTGATTAGAGGCAATGCTACAGTCTGGAGGCAGTGTAGAGTGTATGGCTCTGTTCTCATTATGCATTGCTAAACTACGACCCCCATGATAGGGGTTGTAGTTTAGCAACACCTAGAGGCACCCTGTTTGGGAACACACTGCATTATGGGTGCTCTCCCCCATTATTTGTTTTTTTTTTTTCTTCTCATTTCAAATCTGTGTATCCTGTGGACTATAATGGATTCAGTGGACTACTTTGATTACTTTTTTTTTGCAGGAAAAAAAAAAGTGAAAACTTAGTCCTACTTAGACCCATTGTACATTGTTCAAGCAATATTTTATTTATTTGGTGAGACGTGTTCTCCATTTACCTATCATTTTCAAAACATTTCAGTTTTTCAGCAGCATGCAGAAATCGCAAGAACTCCCATTCACTGTGCACCTGTTATGCTGCTTTAGACAACTAATGATGGCACAATTATGCTTTTTATGTATTTGTTATGATTTTTAATTTTTCACAAGTGTTCTGCTTCAAGAACAATGAAAAAAAAAATACACTGATAAATTTGTATATGCCCTTATATATTTTACTGAATTTGGAAATCAGTACCAGAAATGAAATTGCTTTTCAAGAATGTAAATTGTCCAGAAAGAAAACAAATGATCAAAATATATTTTATAGTCATTCAACATCTGGGAGTTGTGTGAGCTGAATAACAATTTATTGAAGGTAAGAAAAAGGAAATAATATTATCCTACCAACAAAGATATTTATCAATGCAACTCCATCCACAGTTGAAATTGCTCAGTGCCGCTGAATGTTTCGGAGTTTAATGAAGTATTTTACAGGCTGTCCAAAGCTCTTGATCTTCTTAATGTGAAATTTAAATGACTAAATGTTCACGGCTTTGGATAACTTCAGCATAGAGGAGGCTATTTTGAAGTCCCAGCTGTTCCTGAATCAAGGTTCAAATATAAATATAAGGTTGATACTGAGGGGGCTATTTACTGTGCAAGACTTAACCAGCTGGGCCGGGAGCCAGGGCAACAGAACTTAGTTACGGAGGAGCTAATGGTATTTTTGTTTGGTTTCTGACACGCACTCTGCAGTTTGAGGAAAATGCCAAAATGCTGTCATGATCTTGACGGAATGGTGATCCAATGAATAACTAAGCTGAGCCCATCTGACATTTGGCTTTTGGATACAAAAATAGAGCAACATTTATAAAAACATGAATAAATATGTAAAAAGACAGTCCGGAAAACTTGTTTATCCCTTGACCAGATAAATATTGCATACATTGCTCACAGTGCCTCACATTTATCAGTTTAAAGGAGTTGTCCAAAAAAATGTTTTAATTTGATAAATGTTTGTTTAGGATTTTTAATTTCTGTTAACAATTTTCCAAATGACAAAAATGACACATAAAGATTGTCAAAGAAAGATTGAATGTAAGAAGCACATGACATAAAAAGTAAGGGCTGCTTGAAATATCTAAAATAAAGAGGCAGAGCTCCTTATGGGGCAAGTAACGTTTAAGCAAGTAGAATGTGCAGGTAGGTAGATCACAATGGTTAAAGCAACCAGCTCACTTGGCTCAGTTGTGTGAATGACACAACTGCATTTGTGCATGAAGAAAAAAGGTGGTGCTGCCTCCCAGTCTCGGTTCCAGAGCACACTTCAACTGAATAGTAGATGCAGGATGAGGTTCCAAGAAAAAATCCAGGTTACTGGCGCAATCCACCACAAATGATGTGGGAAGTAGTTCACAAATATCTTTATTTAGCCAACCATGATGCGTTTTAGGGAATTGTAGCCCCTTCTCCAGATGAAATGGCAACATGTTGCCATTCCATCTGAAGAAGGGGCTCCAATGGCCTGAAACGCATCATGTTTGGTTAAATAAAGATATTTGTGAACTACTTCCCGTATCATTCGTGGATTGTGCTAATTTTTCTTTCTTTTTTCTTTCTTTTCTTGGAACCTCATCCTGCATAAGCTGTAAAAGGAGGTTTCAGAAACACCACTGGGTGGTTCAGGAAGCAGAGAAAGTGCTTGTTTTCCAAGTGGGAGAAGTTCCAGAGGAATTTTTAGATAACTTTCCAGTAATATAGCGGAGTCCTGCCCATTTCATTACATATACCTCTTAAGCTATGTTCATGCGACAGAATGTTGGCACGAAGAATCTCCGTGCAGACACTGCGCAAACTACAGGGTGCCGGCATAATATGCCAGCACTAGGACCAAACGGGAATGCTCAGTCACATAGACAGCTATGCATTCCATGCGGACTCCACACAAAGAATGAATGTCTTCCTTCTTTGTGCGGACACGAAAATGTAATTTCCATGGCATGAAAATTCTGCCGTGTGCACAAAGAAGCAAAATTCCATTAAAACCAATCGGACTCTGCTGCAGCTGGATCTCTGTGCCGTCGAGCACTGATAATGCTGAGCATTGCTCCAAATTTATCAACCCTCTGTGATATTATGATAGATATGTAGCACATAAGCAAAACTAAAGCAAAAAAAAAAAAATAAATGCCTCCAGAACTTGCTTACCAAAGCAACAATGATAAATGTCCCCCACAGTGAGTTCTTTTATTTAGTTCATGTCTCAGAGCTAGACACATTTCAATCCCTTTCTGGAACTTTTTCCTGGCAATTACATATATGCAACGACAGACATGTATATCTAGCAGTGTTCCTTGATCAATCAAACAAATCAATATGCTAAAACACATCTGAGTGTATGTGTGTCATGTTATAAATTGTTCAGTACAATGAAGTATTACACATACTCAATATAAACAAATATAAAATAAAATCATAAGAAACAGTTTCATGAGGATGCATAGTATAGTCCACCAACACAAAGTATGTTCCTACGGTTCCTCTCCATACATATAAGACACAATGCTGATTATGGAAAAGATTGCATCAATTATTTTCTCTCAAAATAGGCACCATGCAGCCTAAGCAAGATTATATTCTCTACTGCTAAGCATGTAAAAAGACATTCCATGTCACAGACATGATGAAGTGTATTCTTGGTTTAAAGAATGACAATATTTGTTTGATTACTACCAATTTTTATTTTATTTTTTTACCATCATTTCATTTAATGATGTTAAAAAAAAAGACTATAATGATTTTAAAGCAGTAAATAGCTAAATGGGAAATTGTTATGGTTCATATTAATATAATTGAAAATGTACGGGCAACAATTTATTGTAAATGAACAGACTTTTCAAAGCATTATAGTTTAAAAAGAAGTAAAAGCTCCCTATAAGACTAAGAAACAAAGATAATATAAAAAAGCAGAAAAGTTAAGAAGAACCACAGAGTTTTACATTTATAACCCAATGGTGATATAGGCATCAAAGCTATTTCTGTGCCATTATCTGAGGGAATTGGCTATAAACCCCATTGATGCTGCACTTAATAAAATCTGCAACACGGGTGTCAACATAAGGAAGTGGCTCCCTATGTCAACTCATCAATAGTCTCCACAACGCATCCAAGCAAGCAGAAGGAGTGCCATTGCAATCAAGGCCTCAGAAAGGCCCTTAATGGGAACCTGTCAGGGTCCTAAGTGTGAGTGAGGGCTCTTTTTTATTTGAATTGGTACCACATTTGCATATATGTGACTTTTTGTTTGTTTACCTTTTATTGATTTTTTTTCTGGGATGTGATGTGACCAAAAATCAGCATGGTATTTTGTTACATTTCTGTCCATAACCATACAGGATCAATAACAGTAATAGTCAAACATTTCATTAGGCTGCATTACAATTTATTTTTTTTTTTTGGGGGGGGATGGGGTGATTTTATATTTTTATTAAGGTAGGGGCTTAATTGTATTTAAAAAAAATGTTCCTGACTTTTTAAAGTCCCCATAGACTTTTAATAGCAATCAGTTGATTGCTATTATTGTTCATTGCTATGCAATGGCATAGCACTGATCAGTTATACCGATGATCCACTTGTACAGCCTGCCAGACTATACAAGGGGATTCCAGAAGAGCAGGACAGAGCACATGTGGAGACCTCTAACCACCATCTTTATTCATTGGACCCCCACAATCAAGCTGTGGATCCGATAAGTGTCACCAAGCCCTGTAACTGCTTTAGATGCCGTGATCAAAAGTGATCAATGAGACCGCTGATGTCTGCCATTAGCAGTGAGATTCCAGATTCTGATAGCAGCAAGGACCCGCCATCTATGAAGGGATCACAGCTTCCCTGCTCTTAACATAGACTGCAAATGCCGCAGAGTGTAAATGTATGCAGCAAGGGCATAGCTTTATATATAATCATCATTTATAATTATATTTAAAAAATAAACTTTTAACCCCTTAAGGGCCCGGGGTTTTTCCGTTTTTGCATTTTAGTTTTTTCCTCCTTACCTTTAAAAAAATATTAACTCTTTCAATTTTGCATCTAAAAATCCATATAATGGCTTATTTTTTGCGCCACCAATTCTACTTTATAATGACATCAGTCATTTTACCCAAAAATGTATGGCGAAATGGAAAAAGAAAATCATTGTGAGACAAAATAGAAAAAAAACACAATTTTGTAACTTTTGGGGTCTCCCGTTTCTACACAGTACATTTTTCGGTAAAAATTACACCTTCTCTTTATTTTGTAGGTCCATACAATTAAAATGATACCCTAATTATGTAAGTTTGATTTTGTCGTACTTCTGGATAAAATCATAACTACATGCAGGAAAATTTATACGTTCAAAATTGTCATCTTCTTACCCCTATAACTTTTTTATTTTTCCGCGTATGGGGCAGTATGAGGGCTCATTTTTTGCAGCATGATCTGAAGTTTTTAGTGGTACCATTTTTAGCGGTACCATATTTTGGACTTTGGAATTTTTTTGCGAGTACGCCATTGACCGTGTGGTTTAATCAATTATATATTTTTATAATTCGGACATTTCTGCACGTGGCGATACCACATATGTTTATTTTTATTTACACAGTTTTTTTTTTGTTTTTTTTTATGGGAAAAGGGGGTGATTCAAACTTTTGTTAGGGAAGGGGGTTAAATGATCTTTATTCACTTTTTTTCACTTTTTTTGCAGTGTTATAGCTCCCATAGGGGGCTATAACACTGCACACACTGATCTTTTACATTGTTTAATGGTTTCTCATAGGAAACCGTTGAACAATGATTCTGCCGCTTGACTGCTCATGCCTGGATCTCAGTCACTGAGCAGTCATTAGGCTATTGGACAGCATGGTGGCAGGTAGGATCCTCCGGCAGTTCTGTAAGCTTTTCATCGCGGTGATCCCGAACAGCTCCCTGAGCTAACCGGAATTTGTTTACTTTCACTTTAGACGCAGCGTTCAACTTTGAATGCCGCGTGTAAAGGGCTAATAGCGTGCGGCACCGCGATCAGTGCCGTGTGCTATTAGCCACAGGTCCCGGCCGTGGCCCCACGTTATAGAATGGGAGCGGACTCATGACATACCGGCACGTCATGGGTCCTTAACGGGTTAATAGCAATAATTTGCAATAGCATAGCACTGAACAGTAATATGGGTGATCTACTTGTACAGCCTGATAAACAGCAGACTTTTGAAACGTATTCCAGAAGAGCAGGGCGGAAAAGATGAGAAGACCTCCGACCACTGTCTCACTCATCGTACCCCCACAATCACGCTACGGGTGATGCGATGAGTGTCAATTACCCCACAACTGTTTTATATGCCATGAGTATTGATCATGGCATCTAAAGGGCCAATGGCTGTGATCAACGAGATTGCTGATGTCCAGTATTAGTGGTGAGGTCCCGGCTCCTGATAGCAGCCAGGACCCACCGTCTATGAAGGGTTCACAGCTTCTGGGCTCTCTTCAAAGATTGCACACGTCTCAGAGTGTAAATGTATGCAATGGTGCACTAAGAACCATGGTAACCATTTGACTGGACCCTTTCTTTTTATCAACAATATAGGATTATTAGTTGGATTTGAAGTACTGGTGTATTTTTTCTTTAAGAATAGTTATTTTTTTAGTGTTTTTAAAATGTAAAAGGTGGGCTGGAAAAGGTGGATACAGTCCTAGGAGACTCTTTCCTAGGACTTTATCCACGTTTTCCTGCCCACCGGAGCACCGGAAAGCTGAACAAATTTATGCAGGAAAACTCAGCAACCGCCGAGCCGAGAAGTTCGTGACAAATCGAATTTACTGTAAGTTCGCTCATCTCTAGTAATGACCTGCAACCTACATAGAAATATATTGTACCCTCAGGTTGTCTGGTCTTTTTTTATGTTGTTACATTTTAAAAACACTAAAACACTAAAAAAATAACTATTCTTAAAGAAAAAATACACCAGTACTAGTAAGTCCGCTCATCTCTAATCATTACAATAAAGTTTTGGAATATGAAGCTATGTTAAAATATATATTTTTTCTGAAAATTTCTATTCAAAATAGTTTATTTTCCAGATTTGTTATAACCTTTATAACTATACAAATAACAAACAACAATTCCTGTGCCATGCTCCCTTTCACACGACTCCTAGCATTTTTAAAACCTACCAAATATATGTTAGCAAGAAGTAGAGGATAGATTAAAAAATTGTATAACAGCAGGATCAAACCCCACAGATTTGTTTACTAGTCTGTTTCCATTTTTCATAGGATCTGTAGAGATTTCTTATCGTGACTATTTTCAAAACTACTCTATAGACCCTTTAAGAGCAATTAAAAGGATTAATGTATTAGTTATGTAATCTGCAACATGTCTAGAAAGCGTATTCCACAAAGCAAACCACTGCTACATGTACAGAAGACTTGATGCCAAACCTTCAGTTCTAAACGTCTAATAACTTGGCTTTTAATTAGCCAACTTTTTTCTCTTTAAACAGAGCCATAAAATTGAAGCCAGAATGCCTAAGCTGGAAGTAAAGCATCTCAGTTGAAGATGAAACACACTGTAGAATAAAGAATTAAGGTGCCAAAGTGGAATTACAAAGGCAATCCATCTAGAACAATCACTGGCAGTATTTAATGGATATCGATGCTGTTACTTTTCACCCACCCCCCTCCTTCATGTCTAGGAAAAATGACATTCCATTTTGCTTCAAAAATATACATAATTCAAGTTATAAAATATTAATCCAGAGCGATTTATCCTGGTGCAGCAGTGTTTTCCCCTCTTATAGGACTTTGAACAGGGATGCTCCACCCTCAAACTCATTCTTTGTTCCATTAATTTAATCAAAGCCCGTTATTGTCAATTAAGGATCAGATTAAACAGCAGGTAATGGCTTCAAGCTTAGTCCTTTTCTGGATTCTTTCATGTCGAGAAACACCTGAATTTCTCTGAGGCGTGTTCATAAAAAAAACATTAATAGAAAGCAAACACAGTATAGATAGATATAGCAACAGGATTGTACCTTTATTGTGGACCAATACATCTTTATCTGACAGCTCAGGGAACATGTCAATGATTCTTTGAGTCATTTTCTCTACTTGACATCATCAAAATTAAAAAGCTTCAGCTATATTCATATTAATTTTAATCTAAATTTACCATATATGTCATGAATGCTCCCAATGCTACATGCATCGATAGGACCCCATTTAACTGATATCTGCTATTGTCCCTTCGGTATATGTTTAGGGGGTATGCAACTGTATAAATACTGTATGCAGGTATATGTAGTGTTATATGTTTTCTTCTTTATTGTATAAGCTACTTATGGTATTGTATTCAGTAAAGGTAAGTCCGACAGGTCAGGTAAACAACTTTCAAACATGTCTGGATTTAGAACCTAATAAAAATACCAAAGGGGAAAACCAGGAACATGCCAGAGGATCAAAACAAGGAGGACAGTGCAGTACAAAATCAGCAGGCAATAGACTAGTCAGGTTACAAGCAAAGGCCAGGCCAGGCCAGGTCAGATTATGTGATCATGGTGTCTAAAGTGTAAAATGACACATCTTAACTAGCTCAGGGGACTTATCAAACCCCCGAGATCATGTTGGTGAGATAAGGTAAAATGGCAATGGAGGGTCTTCTTACCTGCCACCTGTTCGGCTCTCCAGCAAATACAGCATGGGAGATCTAGGCTATATCAGTGGAGTGCCGATCTCACTGTTCAATGCTGTGCAATAGCATAGCACTGAACAGTGAATGCAATCTAATGATTACATGTAAATATGTAAATGTCCCCTATGGGGACTTAAAAAGTATAAAACAAAAAATAAAAAGTATGTTTCAAGATTATATAAAACCCCCTAGCCTAATAAAAAAATAAAATCACCCTTATTTTCCCATTTTCCTCCCCAAATTTTTTTTTAAAATAATGTTATGGCCTTTTTTGCAATTATCCAAACTATTAAATTATAAGGTTTATGAACTTGCGCGGTAAACAGTGTAAACGTAAAACAAACCAAACACTAAAAATACTGATTTTTAATCACATAATATATCAGAAAAAAATGAATAAAAATGATCAAAAAGTCCCATCAAAACAAACATGGTACTAGTAAAACTTAAAAAAAAAAATGTACAGGTATCAGAAAAGGCATTTCAGGCATACAGATTTTTGTTGAAAAAAAGTTTGATCTTTTTTTCTTTAAAGTAATACAATAATAGAAAAGCTATATAAATTACATATTATTTTATTAATATTGAGCTACAGAACAAATAAAACATGTCATTTTTACCATAAAGTGCACTGTGTAAACACAAAACCCCCCCACAAATAATATTTTTTTTGTTGTGCTATACATTTTATGGTACATTTGGTTAAAGTACATTTGGTTTAGCAAAAAACAAGCCCTTATATGGGTCTGTGGTAATGTGGGATGGTAAAATAAAAGAGTTATCGCTCTAAAGGTATGTTCACACTACATAATTTAAACGGCGGCTGCCATATGGAATCTGGTGGAATTCTGCGAGCAGATATTCCATATGGCGGCCGCCGCTGAAATACTTTGGTGGTAGGACCGCGTGGCACTGTGCCACAGTGCCACGCGGTCATGATTGACAACTATGCAGTGCTCACAGACTTCAATCACTTTCAGCGGCAGACAATTGTCTGCCGCTGAAATTTCACAGCGTGAATGGGTCCGCGGAAGACCCGTTCACACTAATGTTAGGAGTTCATACCGAAGAATTCTGATCCACAATTCAGCGCACGGAATTCTGTGCTAATTACCCAGTGTGATCATACCATAAGAAGGAAAGGAGGAAAAAACTAAACAGAAAATTTCCTGTGTCCTCAGGGCCAAAAGGACTCAGCCCATTTTGGCCGTAAGGACAATTTTATTTTTACGTTTTTCTTTTTTTCCTCCTTGCCTTCAAAAAATTATAAGTTTTTTATATTTTCATCCACAGACTAGTATGAGGGCTTGATTTTTGCGCAACCAGTTGTCCTTTGTAATGCCATCCCTCACTTTACCATAAAATGTATGGCGCAACAAAAAATACTATTTGTGTGGGAAAATTAAAAAGAAAACCGCAATTTTCACGCTGTACAATGTACGGTAAAAATGACATGTGTACTTTATTCTTTGGGTCAATACGATTAAAAGGATACCCGTGATTACATACTTTTCTATTACTGTTGCACGTAAAAAAAAAAGAAACGCAAACTTTTTGACCAAATCAGTATGTTTAAAATCCCTCTATTTTGAAGACCTATAACTTTTTTATTTTTCCGTATAAGAGGTGGTATGAGGGCTCATTTTTTGTGCCGTGATCTGTACTTTTTATTGATACCATATTTGCGTATCAATTTTTTAAATAAAATGTTATAAAAAAGCAGCAATTTTGGACTTTTTTTTTTTTTAACGTTCACGCGGTTCACCATGCGGTATCATTAACATTATATTTTAATAGTTCGGATATTTACGCACGCAGTGATACCAAATATGTTTATTAAATCGTTTTTTTTACACCTTTTGGGGGTGAAATGGGGAAAATGGGACAACTTGAATTTTTATTAGGGGACGTGATTTGACACATTTTTTAAAACTTTTTTTTAATAACTTTTTTTACTTTTATTTTTACACTTTGATAGTCCTAATAGGGAACTATTTATAGCAATCATTTGATTGCTAATACTGTTCAGTGCTATGCATAGGGCATAGCACTGATCAGTGTTATCGGTCATCTGCTCTGGTCTGCTCAATCTTAGACCAGAGCAGAAGACCCGTGGAAGGCAGTGGAGGCAGGTGAGGGGACCTGCGGCAGTGCTGCGGGCAATCTGATCATCTATTTTAGTGACCGCAGCGCTGAAGATGCCGTAATCTGTATTGATCACGGCATCTGAGGGGTTAATGGCGGACATTCGCGCGATCACGGATGTCGGCCATTACCGCCGGTTCCCTGGCTGCTATCAGCAGCCAGGACCTGCCGCGCATGTGTACGTCCTGGTGCTTTACTTACCACCTCACCAGGACATACATTTATGACCTGCGTCGTTAGTGGGTTAAATACTGAATAATTGATGGTAGGCAATGACTATGCATGATAGAGACATACTATGGGGGAGATTTATCAAAACCTGTGCAGAAGAAAAGTTGACCAGTTGCCCATAGCAACCAATCAGATCCCTTCTTTCATTTTTCAGAGGCCTTTTCAAAAATGAAAGAAGCGATCTGATTGGTTGCTAATAGCAACTGGTCTATTTTTCCACTGCACAGGTTTGATAAATCTCCCCCATAAATCTCCCTCCTTATACTAATAATGATCTTTGCATTTTGTGAGCTCACATTTCTGCTCATAGTGGATGATGCCTGGTTCCCGGGTTTGGGCCTTATGTTTTTTTTTTATAATAAATCAGTCACCTAGTATTGAGTCAGTAGTATCTTTATGAAATTAGGATAACCCCTGTGTCTTCTCTGGCCAATTGTATTTTTCTGCAACTAAGAAAATAACAATAGATGTGAACAACAAACGTATACTAAAAAAAAGAACTATAAAAAAAATCTAATTTACTACTATTTTTTAAACATCTTACACATATTTCCAAGTTATTAAATAAATGAACACAATCTTTTTTAATTGTATTATAAGAGCTGCAGTGTAATTTGAAATCACAAAGTCATGTTGAGAAACAACAATTAGGGGGGAATTCATCAAGCTGTGCTTAAGTACACAACTTGTTTCCATGGTGTAAGTGTTTCTTACGTGTGACACATTTATCATACTATCACAGGGGGGTTGATAAATTTGGCATACATAAGCAAAAACCAAGAAATGACTTCAGAACACCACTCTGTAACATCACCTATTTTCCTCTAACTTTTCTGCTCTAAAGCCGCATTTGTGACAAAAATGTGTAAAATGTATGTATTTATTTCATTTTTTTTACCATTTTTTCCCCTAAATGTACTAACTCATTTTTGTATGTTTTTTTTTCCCATTTCAGTTCCGTGTATGCAAAGGACTACTTCGGAGGACTACGGTGACCAGAATTTTTTTTGTTTAAAGGACAACTGCAGCGCAATATACACTTATCCCCTATCTACAAGATACAGTTCTATGGGGGAGCCGGGGAGGCACAAACACTGCCTCCCCGCCTCTCACATAGAGATGCATGGAGGAGGCGTGCCGGCCGCAATGTCATGCTGCGGCAGGCACACCCTGCATGGCACAGCAGCAGCCCCGTACAGGAGATCGGGGGGGTTCCCAGCGGTCTGACCCCCTGCAATCAAACACTTATCCCCTATCTTGTACATAGGGGATAAGTGTATATTGCGCTGCAGTTGTCTTTTAATATTAATAAAATGGTTAACACGAGCTTGTGGGGGAGAGTTTTTTGGAATAATTTTTTTTTAAACATATTGTGTGTTTTTCTTTAGTTTTCTTAACAGGATTAGTAGTGAAAGCTGTCTAATTGACAGAATCCATTTCTAAGCCAGGCTTAGCGTTAGCCACAAAAACAACTAGCGCTAACCCCCAATTATTACCCCGGTACCCACTGCCACAGGGGTGCTGGGAAGAGCCGGTACCAACAGGCTCAGAGCATCAAAAATGGTGCTCCTGGGCCTAGGCAGTAACAGGCTGGCATTATTTAGGGTGGGAAGGGCCAGTAACAATGGTCCTTGCTTACTCTGGTAATGTAAGACTGCTGTTACTTGGTTGGTATCGTGCTGAGAAAGAAAATACGGAGAACAACACACATTTTTTGGATAAATAATTAAATAATAAAAAAAAATGTATAGGGTTCCCTGTATTTTTGGCGGGTTGTTTATGGGGGGGGGGCGCATGGTGGTGGCATGCTGCAGGCGGTGGGTGTATGCAGGGGGCAGCGGGTGAGCTGTGGGGAGCGGAGCCGGCCGGGAACCATGAATATAATACTACAGCATTGTCATTTCATATTCCTCGGCCAATCACAGCTTCAGGAGGGCAATATGAAACTACAGTGCGGTAGTAATATATTCATGGTAGCTGGCAGGGGAGCGGAGTGCTTGTCACCAGCCCGCTCCACACAATTACAACTCCCAGCATGTCCTTACTGTAAGAGCATGCTGGGATTTGTAGTCATGTGGCGCACATGACAAGCGCTCCGCTCCCCGGCCGGCTACCATGAATATAATACTATGGCACTCTAGTTTCATATTTCCCTCCTGAAGCTGTGATTAGCCGAGACCCCTTGGCCAATCACAGCTCCGGGCGGGGAATCTAAAATTACAATGCTATAGTGTTATATTTAGAGATGAGCGAATCGAAGTTGACGAACCCGAATTCGTTACGAATTTCATGAAAAATTCGATTTGCAACGAATGTGAATATCGCGCGAATCGCTTCATTAAACTCTATTTTACAGCGTTCCAGGCTATTGGAGACCTAAGATGGCGGATCCACATGTGAGTACATGGGGCAGGGGATTATGGGAGGGCGGTAAAAAGCGGCGGGAATGAAGGTAGACGGGCTGACCCTGAATCACATGTGAGATGCAGCCTATCAGTATTCACTGATCCCTGTAATGTCACAGCCCATATATAATCGGCGGCCATCTTGCCTCTCTTCATTTCATCTATGCACTCAGATGGAGAGGATGGGACTGTGTGTGTGTGAATAGCTCATACCACAGCGTTACACTGCAACTGCTGGTCACATCAGCATTAGGGAAAGACAGGAGTGCAGAGTGCTGTGCTGTTACACTGAGAAGGATCATTGATAGCTAAACCTCCTATTCACGTTATTGAGCATTGCAGCATAGAGGGGCAGATAGCTGTCAGCTGCCTCATACAGATCTCCAAGCTGCCTGAACTTTCTGAAGCATCTCATCTCCTCATTTTTCAGCCCAATTAAGTTTATTTTTTTTGCTCCACAAATCTTCTTCTGCTCAGAATTGTGTGACAGAGTGCAATTTAGGGTTTAATCCCTGGATTTTTTTTTGTTTGTGGTGCTGCACTGTTGGGTCCTGCTGCTGTTCAGAAATATATGATTTTTCAGTGGACTGTAGTGCATTTGTACCATTCTGAACCTGTTAATCTGTCAAGGGGCTACATACTGTGCAAGTTCAAACAAAATGTTTTTTTTTCTTTTTTAATAGTTTTTTCTGCGTATAGTTACGCATATATAACTGCCCCCATCAGTGCATACTGCATAGGTACATCCAAGTATTGTACCATTTAGTACCTGTTAAGCTGTCAAGGTGCTCCATACTGTAAAAGTCCAAACAATAGTATCCAACGGCTGGTGTTTTACAAAAATACAGATTTTTTTTCTGCATATAGTTAGGCATATTACTGCCCTCAACAGTGCATACCGCATACGTACATCCCCAAGGCGAACTCATCTGTCCACTAAAAATGTGGAGAGACTGACGTTTGTCAAGACGAATCAGAGATGGATCAGCCAGGATTTCCAGCCACCAATGCCAGATGCCTCAGAGTAGATTGACCAAGCTGCTACACCAACATTTCCCAATTATGGTTGGTTATGAAACCCTCTTGGGTTATCAATTAGGGTTATGGAACCCTCCTTGGTACTGCGATTGCCTGCTCCTGGCTCATCCTGTGTCTTTCAGGAACTACTTGCCTCACTGATGCTTCTGGCCTTGGGCCTTTAATTTTTGGATGTTTAGCAGTAGCTAAATATATGCTTAATGCAAATGTCAACATTGATCTTTAAATGTAAGGGGTTATGAAACCCTCTTGGGTACTGCGAATGCCTGCTCCATACTCATTCTGTGTCTTTCAGGAACTACTTGCCTCCCTGCCCTCAGGCCTTGGGCCTTCAATTTTTGGATGTTTAGCAGTAGCTAAATACATGCATAATGCAAAATTCAACATTCATCTTTAAATGTAAGGGGTTGGTTATGAAACCCTCTTAAAGGGTTACTCCGGTGAAAACCTTTTTTTTTTTAAATCAACTGGTGGCAGAAAGTTAAACATATTTGCAAATTACTTCTATAAAAAATGTTAATCCTTCCAGTACTTATTAGCTGCTGAATGCTACAGAGGCATTTCCTTTCTTTTTGGAACACTGATGACATCATGAGCACAGTGCTCTCTGCTGACATCTCTGTCCATTTTAGGAACCATGCATAGCAGATGTTTGCTAAGGGCAGCATGGTGGCTCAGTGGTTAGCACTGCTTCCTTGCAGTGCTGGGGACATGGGTTCAATTCCCACTAAGAACAACAATAAATAAAGCGTTATTATTATTATAATAACGTCAGCAGAGAGAACTGTGCTCGTGATGTCATCAGAGAGTAGTCCAAAAAGAAAATAATTTCCTCTGTAGTATTCAGCAGCTAATAAGTACAGGATGGATTAAGATTTTTTAATAGAAGTAATTTACAAATATGTTTAACTTTCTGCCACCAGTTGATTTAAAAGAAAAAAGGTTTTCACCGGAGTACCCCTTTAAGTACTACGATTGCCTGCTCTTTGCTCATCCTGTGTCTTTCAGGAACTAATTGCCTCACTGATGCTTCTGGCCTTGGGCCTTTAATTTTTGGATGTTTAGCAGTAGCTAAATATATGCTTAATGCAAATGTCAACATTGATCTTTAAATATAAGGGGTTATGACACCCTCTTGCGTACTGCGAATGCCTGCTCCATACTCATTCTGTGTCTTTCAGGAACTACTTGCCTCCCTGCCCTCAGGCCTTGGCCCTTCAATTTTTGGATGTTTAGCAGTAGCTAAATACATACTTAATGCAAATTTCAACATTCATCTTTAAATGTAAGGGGTTGGTTATGAAACCCTCTTGGGTACTGCGATTGCCTGCTCCTGGCTCATCCTGTCTCTTTCAGGAACTAAATGCCTCGCTGATGCCTCTGGCCTTGGGCCTTTAATTTTTTGGATGTTAAGCAGTAGCTAAATATATGCTTAATGCAAATGTCAACATTGATCTTTAAATTTAAGGGGTTATGAAACCCTATTGGGTACTGTGAATGCCTGCTGCATACTCATTCTGTGTCTCTCAGGAACTACTTGTCTCCCTGCCCTCAGGCCTTGAGCCTTCAATTTTTGGATGTTTAACAGTAGCTAAATACATGCTTAATGCAAATTTCAACATTCATCTTTAAATGTAAGGGGATGGTTATGAAACCCTCTTGTGTACTGCGAATGACTGCTCCTGACTCATTCTGTGTCTTTTGGGAACTACTTGCCTCCCCGATGCCTCAGGCCTTGGGCCTTCAATTTTTGGATGTTTTGCAGTAGCTAAATACATGCTTAATGCAAATTTCAAAATTGATCCTTAAATGTAATGGGTTGGTTATGAAACCCTCTTGGGTACTGCTCCTGACTGCTCCTGACTCATTCTGTGTCTTTCTGGAAATAATTGCCTCCCTGATGCCTCAGGCTTTAGGCCTTCAATTTTTGAAAGTTTAGCAGTAGCTAATACATGCTTAATGCAAATTTCAACTATGATCTTTAAATTCTCGGCGCTCTGCTAGGGCCTTCCCCTACACTGCCGGGGCCGATCCTAGGACCTCACTAAACCATCCAATCGGTAGTAGAGACATGCGGTGTGTACAAAGGGCAGGGACTTAATGAACCCGAGCTTATGACCCGCGCTTAGTTGTGATTCTTCTTTCCTGGCAAATAATTGCAATCCCTATCGCGAACGGGGTTCAGCGGGGGCCCCGCACCTGTCGGTGAAAGATAGACACACGCTGGTCCGTTCAGTGTAGCGCGCGTGCAGCCCCGGACATCTGACTACTTGACTTCATGATGCTTCTGGGCTTTGGCCTTTAATTTTAGGATTTTTGAAATACATACATACATGCTTAATTTAAATTTGAACATTTATGGTGCAATGTATGGGGTTATTAAACACTCTTGGGTAGTGTTTTTTTCAAATTCTCTGATAATTATCTCAGTAATAAACTTGAATTTTCCACAATAATAACTAATACACCATTGAACGATTGTTGCGTGTGATTTTTTAAGTAAAATTTTAAAAAAAAAATACGCAGAGGGATGAACTCTGCTTATTTATTTCATAAAAAAGTATTTTATAGAAGAATGTCTTTTAATGGTCCACCGTCCTGCATTATAGAGTCTTCTGGACTCTTGGATATGCGCTTGTTCTTAAAGGTTCTAAAGGTACAAAAACCAAAAATGGCCGGTCAAGGCTATGGAGACGTGGCGCCTACATCTTATGGCCACATGAGCCCTGTGGGTGCTTGTGAGATTAGGTCCTTTGTACCCACACGGCGGGGTCCGGGACACAAATTTTGATTTAAATTTCAAATAAAAAAATCACACATTTCAATGGTCTCCTCATGCTGCAGCCAACTCCAGGCTGCGTCATTCTGGTAATATATAGCTGTCCTAAATTTTCGTTTTTTATTAGTCTTTATTCGTCTTTTTTATTAGGGATTGTGAAGCTTTGGTACGTACTCATGCATCAGCCAACTCCAGCCTGTGTCATTCAGGCAATATATGGTTTACTGATGGCGCTGCTGGGCCTGGGTCTGGGAATTTCTAATTTTCTCATAGGTAGCACCCGCTATCCAAAAGTCTTCTTCATAAATTTCTACAATTGTTGTATTTTTTTGGAGGGATTGTGAAGCCCTAGTGTGTACTCATGCATCAGCCAACTCCAGGCTGTGTCATTCAGGCAATATAGGTAGCACCCGCTGTCCTAAATATTCTTAAAATTATTTTTAAAATGTTTCTTTTTTCTTTGGGATTCTGAAGCCCTGGTGTGTACTCAATGCTGCTTCCTGCTATACTCTGTCAGCCCGTTGGTCCTGCGACAGTGTGCTACTTCGCCTCCACATCCTCCACTGTGTCTTAAGACTCCACTGCCCGGACAAGTCTCAGTGGCCCTTCAGCATACCATGTGTGCAGGTCACGGCGATGTCACGTTGTTCTTCACATGGTTTGACTTGGCGAGTAGTCTTGGAAACAATGGCCGGTCAGGGCAATGGAGACATGGCTCCTAAATCTCACGGCCACATGAGCCCTGTGGGGGCTTGTTGGATTTGGTCCTTCGTACTCACGGGATGGGGTCCGGGACACTCAAAGTTTGTTTTCATTTTCAAATAAAAAAATGATGACGCAGCTGGGCCTGGGTCTGGGAATTTCAAATTTTCTCATGGGTAGCACCCGCTATCCAAAATCTTTTTCGAAAAAATTCTAAAATTGGGGTGTTTTTGGGGGGGATTGTGAAGCCCTGGTGTGAACTCGTGCATCAGCCAACTCCAGGCTGTGTCATTCAGGCAATATATGGGTTACTGATGCCGCTGTGGGACCTGGGTCTGGGAATTTCTAATTTTCTCATAGGTAGCACCCACTATCCAAAATCTTTTCAAAAATTTCTAAAATTGTGGTGTTTTTTGGGGGGGATTGTGAAGCCCTGCTGTGTACTTGTGCATCAGCCAACTCCAAGCTATGTCATTCAGGCAATATATGGGTTACTGATGCCGCTGTTGGGCCTGGGTCTGGGAATTTCAAATTTTCTCTTAGGTAGCACCCGCTATCCAAAATCTTCGGTTTAAATTTCTTAATTCATCTTTTAATCTTAGGGATTGTGAAGGCCTAGTGCCTACTCATGCTGCTGGCAACTCCGGGCTGTGCCATTCATCCACTATATGGTCGCCTCATGCTGCCAACACCTCCATGCTGTGTCATTCAGCCACTATAGTCTCCTCATGCTGACAATATGTCCATGCTGTGTCATTCAGCCACTATATGGTGTCCTCATGCTGCCAACACCTCCACGCTGTGCCATTCAGCCACTATATGATGGTCTCCTCATGCTGCCAACACCTCCATGCTGTGTCATTCAGCCACTATATGGTGTCCTCATGCTGCCAACACCTCCACACTGTGCCATTTAGCCACTATATGGTCTCCTCATGCTGCCAACACCTCCATGTTGTGTCATTCAGTCACTATATGGTCTCCTGACACTGATGCCACCACCAGGCTCTGTAATTGTGCTGCTGTGCGGCAGTGATTCTAAGAGTGATGCCGGTAATCTGCATGTTATTTTGAATAACAGTATAATTTCACTAACCCATCACACTCCATATGTGTTTTAGGACACAGCAAAGTGTTCTATACCCCTATAGAGGCTGTATGTAGGCTAGAAATAGCCTTTTTTAATATAGATTCACCGCAAAAAAATTCGGAACGTAACTAACTTTATCGGAAAATTCGGCGAATCAGGCGAATCAAATTTTTGAAAAGTTCGCTCATCTCTAGTTATATTCATGGTTTCCGGCCCTCTCCGCTCGCCACCGCCCGCCTGCATCTATCACCCACTGCCCCCGCATGTACCCACCGCCCACAGTATGCCACCACCACGTGCCCCTTCCCATATATCACCCGCCACCTGCATATACCACCTGCTGCCTGGCCACCAGCTAGCAACTGCAAGACTACAACTCCCAGCATGTCCTCACTGTTAGGGCATGTCCTCACCAGTGGGTGGTATATGCGTGCAGCAAGTGATAGATGCGGGTGGGCAGGTCAGATGCGGGCGGACAGCAGGACTTTTTGTAAGCCAACTTTTTTTTGGTGTAGATTTGAGACTTTCTAGGCCATTTGCGACTTTTTGTGTGACCTTTTAACAAAAGTCACAGATAGTGAATCCCTGCCTACAGCTAAGTATAAAACAGATCTTGTGTAAAACAGCTGGATTGTGAGAAATTGTGCAGCCCAGCGTACCACTAAAAGTCGCACAAAAGTCGCATGTGCACCTTTTTTGCGACAAATATACACCAAAAATCCTGTGTAAAGCCCTTGATAAATTTCCCCCTTAGACTTTCAATTTGCATTTGACTTGTCACAAGATGAAATTATTTTTAGTTTTAGCAAATGATGTTTTCGTTCCACACTGTTCACTGCAAAAAGCTCACTGAGAATGTGTCAGCCAGCTGCACTTTTTATTTGCAGTCAAAAGGAAATCTCTTATCTGCAACTCTCAATGGCAACTACATGAGCAATTGGAATGTATTCACTTTTTTGCAGAAAACTCAAGATTTCTTTTGCTAACATTGTTCAAGGCGACAGGCTGCACAATGTACTGTACAGAGTACAAAACGCAGGAATAATAGTGTTTTCTGAACATTTTACAATAATTTTACAATCTGTCATTTTTTGTTTGTTAGTTTAGTCTATGTGATATGATAATTTCAGTGGGAAAACATTATACAGATGTAGAGTTTGTCGAATTAACACCTACAGATATGCGTTTATTTTTTGTAATGTTTTAACCTAGAGCATTTATTTACACTGATGGAATTTACATAATATGATTTGCATTACATACTCTGTTGTGAAGTATAGGCTAGTTCACGTAGTTCATATAGTCTGGTAAGGCTGGGTTCACATATGTGCGGCGTTCAGCATAGTTTCCCTCCGGTGTGCACCAGAGGAAAACTGATGCGAGAACTAATCCCATTCAGTTGAATGGGACAGTTCACAATCATCCAGTGTCTCAATTCTGACGCCCGATGGTTGGACATGCCGGAAGGCACCGGACAGGGGAATGTAGCTTGCTGCAGAAAAAATGGACACCCGATACCATATAACTGATGACAACTTGTCATTAGTTGTGGCACCCGTTGTGTCGAGAAATAGGCTGAGTTTACCTATGCGGAATGCCAGACATATGTGAACCCAGCCTTACTTGTCTTCTGGTCTAAATGACCATCTCAATACATGGCTTTTTCTCTGAGATACATCTAAGAAAATGTCAGGGAAATCCTACTACAACAGTTAAACTTTATGTCAGATTATTCAGAATCACTAAATAATGGCAGGTGTGTAAAGACTTCTATTTAACATGAGTTTGAATATGATTGGTTCATCCTGAATATAGCCACATCCCCAGTTATAAGAGGGAGTGCACGCTTATGCAATCAGGTTATAGTATGTTTATTTTTTTCCCCTCCCCCCTCAAATATTTCAGTTTGTTTTGCATTTAAATTGTTTACATTATAAGTCACATTAAAAGTGGAAAATGTTCTGATAAAATGTATCTTTGTCTCAATCTTTAACATCAAAAGAACCTGGCATTTTGACAGGGGTTTTTAGACTTTGCGTATTCACTGTGTATTCAGAAATGAGTGGACAGTTTCTTTACTATAGCCTTTACTATTTACTTTAATTTTTATCACTAGTGTTTAGTGATCTTTTATGTATATTTAAATAAGTATGTGAATTACAAATGTACGTCATACATTTTGATTTTATAAACTTAAAACAAACATATTAAAATAGCAATTCCATTCATTTATCAAGTGCACGAGACATTGACTTTCTAGTTTTATTACACCATAGAAGTTCATAATCAAAGGTCCATTAGTTCCAGGATGGCACCAGGGCACTGACTGTGAATGTTAGTTTTTATAGACTAATGCTTTTTTAGTAATAATGGACCTTGAGAGAAATTCTTCATGTAACATACCTTGAATTAAATTCTGTTGCCGTTAAGGGAGCTGAAATTTTAAACAGAATACTGAGCCTTTTATCTGTCTGTCATTACATATAAAGAATTTATCTAAAACACTCCGGTCAAAATGCATTTTCAATTAACTCCTTAACCCCTTAAGGACGCAGCCCTTTTTCACCTTAAGGACTGAGCCCTTTTTCGCAATTATGACCACCGTCACTTTACAAATTAATAACGCAAAAACGCTTTTACTGAATATTCTGATTCTGAGATTGTTTTTTTGTGACATATTCTACTTTATTTTAGTGGTAAATTTTCGGCGTTAATTGCATCCTTTTTTGGTGAAAAATCCCAAAATTTCATGAAAATTTAGAAAATTCTGCATTTTTCTAACTTTGAAGCTCTCTAATTGTAAGGAAAATGGATATTCCAAATAAATAAAATTTTTCTTCACAAACACAATATGTCCACTTTATGTTGGCATCATAAAATGGACATATTTTTGCTTTTTGAAAAAATTAGAGGGCTTCAAAGTAGAGCAGCAATTTTCAAAAATGTCATGAAAATTGCTAAATCTGAAGGGACAGATGTTACAGAACTACAACTCCCAGCATGCCTGGGCAGTCGAGGCATGCTGAGAGTTGTAGTTTGGCAACATCTGGAGGGCTACTGTTTGGGCACCACTGTAACAGTGATCTCCAAACTGTGACCCTCCAGATGTTGCAAAACTACAACTCCCAGCATGCCCAGACAGCCTTTGGCTCTCTGGGCATGCTGGGAGTTGCAGTTTGGCCCCCCTAGTGGTTGTCACAGTAAAGATCGATTTACTTTCACTTTCAATTCCCAGCCCCCCCCCCCCACTGTCGATTCCCTACCTGATCAGGATCCTGCAGGCTCCAGCGAAGATCCCAGGTCCCCAGGCATCTTCTCCTGCAGGTACAGGCCTCCAGGCCTCCATCTTCTTCCCAGAGCCCCTCGACATCCAAGGGCGGGCAGAATGGGGGGTTGCCATGGCAACCCACTGTCCTGCTCTGCCATTGGTCAGAACTCCGTTCTGAGTAATGGCAGGGGATAGGAGTAGATCGCAGCTTTGCGATCTCACTCCAATCCTTTAGGCTGATCGGGGCTGTTGCTGACAACTCCGATCAGTCCTATTTTCCGGGTGATCGGGTCACCAGAGACCCGATCAGCCCGGAATTGGAGAAAATCGCATGTCTGAATTGACATGCAATTTTCTCCGATCGCCGACATGGGGGGGTCCCAGGACCCCCCTGGGTGATGTGCCAGGGTGCCTGCTGAATGATTTCAGCAGGCATCCGGCTCCGGTCCCCAACCGGCTAGCAGTGGGGACCGGATTTCCCACGGGTGTATGGATACGCCCTCGGTCCTTAAGAACTCGGAATGCAGGACGTATCCATACGCCCTGTGTCCTGAAGAGGTTAAGGACTCAGACCATTTTCACCTTAAACCGATAATGACCATGGACGAGTATAGACATCCAGGTTGGCGGCCGTTCCGGCACCTGGACGTCTATACTCGTCCATGCTGCTCGTGGGTGCTGCCCAGTGCACCCACGAGATTGCGGCAGGGACTCAGCTGTAACACACATCCGGGACCCTGCCGCACTGCCAGGACTGAAGTAAACTTTGGTCCTGGCAGTTTAACCCCTACAGCCGCGGACGGAAGTGACCACGGGCTGTAAGTGTTATGACAGAGGGATGGAACTCCCTCTTTCACCCCTGCAGCACCCCGCAGCATGATCGTGGGGTGCTGTGTGTGATCCCTGGCGGGTGGGGACCTGCCGCACTGCCAGGACCAAAGAAAACTTCAGGTCCCGGCAGTTTAACCCTTACAGCCGTGGTCGGAAGCAACTGCGAGACGTAAGGAGTTTTGACAGAGGGAGGGGGCTCCCTCTGTCTCTCTCCTGTAGCACAATGATCGTGGGGTGCTGCTGGTTACTTGGGCAGCCAGGGGTCTTTTCAAGGACCCCCAGGTCTGCCCCGGTTATTGCCTGTCAGGACGTCAAAACTAGCAGGCAGCATATATCTGCAATGCTTTGGAACACTAAGTAATCCAGAGCATAAAAAAGGGAAAAAAATATAAAATAAATAAAAGTGTAAAAACAATAAGTATAAAAAAAGTGTAAAAAAAATGTAAAAAAATAACATAAAAATACATTTATTAAATAAATATAATGAAAAATAAAAATGTATAATGTGTAGGATCACACGGCGCACATCCGCAGCATATTATGTGCTGCGGATGCCCACCAACAGTCACAATAATGATCTCCCTGATTCGGCTTGGTAGCTTTGTGTGTCCACTCATAGCGATGGATTTCGAGCCGGCAGTTATGAGCAGTCACACTGAGCTACCCAGCCACAGCAGTGATCTCACCCTTGTGACTGCTGGGGGGCTTCCGCGGTGTGAAATATGCTGTGGATGCGCTCTATGTGACCCTACACTGCGTCCCGTTCATACTGCGTTTCTGCAGTTTTAGAGGTATCCGTCAGCATCACGTCAAAAAGAGTGATGCTGATGTATAATGTAGCAGCTCCATTTATTTCTGAATGAGACTACTACAGTATACATTGGCATCCCTTTTTTGACATGACAACGGACACCTATACTGCAGAAATAAAGTATGAATGGGGACTATTCATATAATGATGCCCTGAAAGCCAAAGGGGGCTCCTCTCCTTCTTGTTCCTCCAGGCGGTCAGGCAACCAGATATGGCTTAAGTAGGGGTACTGCCCAGCCTGGGACGTACACGGTGATAAAATATGGAGCGTATTTCCTCCATTTCAAAAGCGACTTATCAAAATGATGTCCCACAAATAAAAAATTTGTGGAAAAAAAAGCTAATTCTATCCACACAATATGGGCTCAATGTACTCACTTTTGCCCTTGGTGAAAACTTTAGGGGGTGTAGTTTCGAAAATGGGATCACTTCTGTGGCTGCGTTATAGTTCTGACAGCTAGAATGCTTTGCAAGATGAAGTGCGGCCTATAATTTGTATAATGATATCCTGAAAGCCAAATGGAGCTCCTCTCCTTTTGGGTCCCACCATGTGGCCATGCAATCAAATGTGGTCTAAGCGGAGGTATTACCAAACACGGGACGAACAGCGAAATAAAATATGGGGCACATTTTCTACTTTTCAGATGCAATGCACAAAAAATATGTCCCACAAATGATGTATTTGTGAAAAAAAAAAAAAGAAAATGTACATTTTTTCACTGACTTTGTATCCATTCCAGCCACACAAAAAGGACTCAAAGTACTCACTTTTGGTCTAGATGAATCCTTTAGGGGTGTAGTTTCCAAAATGGGGTCACTTTGGAGGGTTCTGTATGGTCCTGGCAGCTAAAACCCTTTGCAGGCATGAAGTGCGGCCTATAATCCATCCGGCCTAAAATGATGCCCTGAAAGCCAAATGGCGCTCCTCTCCTTCTGGGTCATACCACGCCGCCAAGGAACCAAATATGGCCTAAGTGGGGGTATTTCCAAACAAGGGCCGAGCAGCTTAATAAAATATATAATGCATTTCTTGCTATATGAGAAGTGATGTACAAAAAATATGCTCCACAAATTATGCATTTGTGAAAAAATGCTAATTTAGAATTTTTAACACTGACTTTTTAATAATTCCTGCCAAAAAACTATGGTGTTAAAATACTCACTGTACCCCCTAGCGAATACCTTGAGGGGTCTAGTTTTTAACCACTTAAGGACCTAGAGCGTATACGCCTTGACGTCCTGGTACTTACGGACCCAGGGCGTATCCATACGCGCGCGCCGGGCAGGGATCGGACTAGGGTGACTGCTGATATCAATCAGCAGGCACACCGCGCAAATGCCCGGGGGGGGGGGGGGTCATCAGACCCCCCCATGTCGGCGATCACGGCAGATTGTTGGTTAATTCACACCAACGACCTGCCGCGATTAAGGTCATACGGGTCACGTGTGACCCGCTGACCCGAAGATACAAGGTGATCGGGGATGTAAAATACACCCCCTATCACCCATTGTATCTATTGTATCTATGCACCCATTGTATCAATAGCAGTCGGCGGGGGAGGGGTTAACTGCATCTTCTCGCAGCCCTGCCCGTTAGCTGAGTTCAGTCAGCGGGCAGAGCTGCTCGAGGTTGCCAGGGACCCCCCTGTGAAGATCGGAGCCCCCTCAGGACCGACGATCCCCTATAGAGCAGAGACAGAAAAAACCACAGGGAAAGGTAGGAGAAAATAGTGTAAAAAAGTAAAAAATAAATGTACCCCCCCCCCCCCCCCCCAGGGTCTGTCAGAGATTTTTCAGCTTGACCCGGGCCCTATTAGGGGTTCAGGGCTCTGCATTTGGCCCCCCCCCCCCCCATTTTTTTTTGGCCTCAGCTTTTTATTTTTGTTCATATAACGGTGTGTGATTTCTACTCACACACCGTTATAAATAGTATACACCAAGCACACACACTACATACATCCCCGTCACCCCCCACACACACAGCCTCCCCCCCCTGCCACCATAGAAAAAGGCGATGGCTCGACGGGCATTTTCGGTAGCGGAGGCATACGCTTTTCTTGCCTCCGACTCCGAATCTGTCAGTGAGAACGATGAAGATCCGATATTCCTATGTTCTTCATCGTCCTCCTCATCATCTAGTAGTGATGATGAGCCCCCCAGAAGATGGCGGAGACGCCGTCAGGCGAGGCCACGCACCCCCCCATGAAAGTGCCCCAGTGGCTGGCACTAGTGCGAGTGGTGATGCCGCTCGTACTAGGAGTCCGACCCCCCAGGCAATTTTACTGGAGCCCCCTTCAGGTGATCCTGTCTGGAGACCCCCAGAGGGTTATCAGCCACGGATTCGGGAGTTTGTTGGTGACTCCGGAATCCGGATTGACACGGCTGGGTTCAATTATTTTTTCAGTGACAGCTTTGTCAATCACATGGTGGAGCAGACGAATCTGTACGCCAGGCAGTTCATCGCCCACCACCCTGATTCTTTTTTGGTCAGGTCCAATGAATGGTACGCCGTCAGTGCAGCTGAAATAGGGACATTTTGGGGCCTCGTGCTTCACATGGGCCTGGTCATAAAGCCAAGTGTCAGGCAGTACTGGAGCGGGGACGTCGTATACCAGACCCCGCTGTACAGTATGGCCATGGCACGGAAGCGGTTCGAGGCAATTTGGAAATGCCTGCATTATGCAGATAATGAGGCATGATCACCCCGAAGTGATCCCACCTATGACCTACTTTACAAAGTGAGGCCGGTCATCGATCACTTTGGGGCCACATTTTTGGAGACCTATGTACCGCTTAGGGAGCTCTCTGTCGATGAGTCTCTCATCAGTTTTAAGGGGAGACTCATCTTCCGCCAGTACATTCCCTCGAAGCGGGCGCAATATGGCGTGAAGCTAGATAAACTTTGTGAGTATACCTCCGGGTACACTTACAAGTTTAGTGTGTATGAGGGACGAGATTACCGTTTTGAACCCCAGATTGTTCCCCCACTCTGGGTGTTAACAGGAAAATCGTTTGGGACCTTATGTACCCATTGCTGGATAAGGGTTACCACGTGTACGTGGACAACTTTTATACCAGCATCCCTCTCTTCACATCCCTTGCCGCCAGATCAACGTCCGCTTGTGGGACCGTGCGGAAGAATCAGAGAGGCCTCCCTCTAAATTTTGTTCAGACACCTATGCCCAAGGGTGAGTCCCGTGCCCTTACCCATGAAAACCTGTTGCTGGTCAGATATAAGGATAAAAGGGATGTCCTTATGCTGACCACTATTTATGGTAACGGCAGCTCACCTGTCCCTGTGCGAGGTACCACAACAACGGTCCTCAAGCCAGATTGTATTCTGGACTGCAATCGGTATATGGGGGGAGTTGATCTTTTCGATCAAATCCTGAAGCCATATAACGCCATGCGGAAAACACGTGTATGGTACAAGAAAGTTGCGGTCTACTTGGTACAGGTTACCATGTACAACTCTTTTGTACTGTACCAGAACGCTGGCAACACAGGGACATACCTTCAGTTCCAAAGAAGAAGTCCTAAAGGTCCTGATCTTTGCTGACCGGGAAAGAGCAGGCCGGTATTCAGAAGGAACTGAAGTAATAGGTGCCAGGATCGTCCCAAGCCAACACTTTCCAGGTGAAGTCCCCCACACTGGAAAGAAGAGACGATCCTTGAAAAAATGCAGAGTGTGTAACAGGATGGGGATTCGGAAGGACACAACCTATCAAAGTGACACTTGCCCTGATCATCCAGGCCTCTGCATTAAAAACTGCTTCAGGGAGTATCACACTTCCATGCAGTACTACATTTTCCCTTTTCATTTTAATTTTCCATAATTTGACCCCAATGTACCAAGTCCAGAGTACATTCCAAATTTTAACCCCATAAAACCACTAAATTGCCCAAAAAACTCTCATAAAAAAAAAAAAACTAAAAACGGATAAGACCTCTGGGGGTATTTTTTTTCTCTGGATTATGGGTCACTGAGTGCCTATCATCTGGGACTTTTTATGTTGCCTCAAATGCGCAGCGCTCTCTCTCCACCTGAGCGGGGTGCACATTTGAGGCAACAGCTTAGGGACGGCCACACACATCACATTCCCAGAATGATGATTCAGAGCATAGGGTTTGGGGTGGGCATATTTTTTAGTTTTGGCTATGCTCTGGGTCATCATTCCGGGAACATAACCTGTTTTATAATTTTATGTCCCACTGTACCCCTTGTTAGTAATTAGTGTACCCCATGTAATTCCCCTTGAGGAGGGGTCCCACTGTTCTGGCTCCATAGGCAGAAGCTCAAGGCCCCTGACTGCCCTCCTGTCCCTCCGTGACCAGTGTGCACCCAAAGATCCGTTTTACGCCCAGACATGAGGTATGTCCTTTCTCAAAAGAAATGTATTTACAAATTAATTTTTTTGCTGTTCTGGCAGTAAATGCGATAGCCCCTCCCTCCCCCCCCCCCCCCCCCATTTCAGCAAAATTAGCAAATGTGACTCCTTCTCTTCTGAGCATTGTAGTGTGCCTGCAGTGCACTCGACATCCACCCATGGGGTATTTCCATACTCAGAAGAGATGGGGTTACAAATTTTGTGGGGCATTTTCTCCTATCACCCCTTGTAAAAATGTAAAATTTTGGGAAAAAACTGCATTTTAGTAAAAAAAAAAAAATAATTATAATTTACATATCCAAAGTCTTCAAACACCTGTGGGGTGTTAAGGCTCACTGGACCCTTTGTTACGTTCCTTGAGGGGTGTAGTTTCCAAAATAGTATGCCATGTGTTTTTTTTTTTTTGCTGTTCTGGCACCATAGGGGCTTCTTAAATGTGACATGCCCCCCCCCCCATTTCTGCAAAATGAGTGCACCAGCAGAGCACTTGACGTCCACACATGGGGTATTTCTATACTCAGAAGAGATGGGGTTACAAATTTTGGGGGGCATTTTCTCCTATTACCCCTTGTAAAAAAGTAAAATTTTACACATCCAACTTTAAGAAAAAGTCATCAAACACCTGTGGGGTTCCCATTGTTACATTCCTTGAGGGGTGTAGTTTCCAAAATAGTATGCCATGTGTTTTTTTTTTTTTTGCTGTCCTGGCACCATAGGGGCTTCCTAAATGCAACATGCCCTCGAAAAAACATTTCAGCAAAATTTGCTTTGCAAAATCCAAATGTGACTCTTTCTCTTCTGAGGATTGTAGTACGCCAGCAGATCACTTGACGTCCACACATGGGGTATTTCCATACTCAGAAGAGATGGGGTTACAAATTTTGGGGGGCATTTTCTCCTATTATCCCTTGTAGAAAAGTAAAATTTGGGGGAAAGCCAGCATTTTAGTTAGTAAAAAAATTAATTTGCACATCCAACTTTAACAAAAAGTCATCAAACACCTGTGGGGTGTTAAGGCTCACTGTACCCCTTGTTACATTCCTTGAGGGGTGTAGTTTCCAAAATAGTATGCCATGTGCGTTCTTAAATTTTGCTGTCCTGGCACCATAGGGGCTTCCTATATGCAACATGCCCCCGAAAAACCATTTCAGAAAGATTTGCTTTGCAAAATCCAAATGTGACTCCTTCTTTTCTGAGCATTGTAGTTCACCCACAGAGCACTTGACGTCTACACATGGGGTATTTCCATACTCAGACGAGATGGGGTTTCAAATTTTGGAGGGCATTTTTTCCTATTACCCCTTGTAAAAAGTAAAATTTGGGGGAAAACCAGCATTTTAGTAAAAAAAAAAAATCATTTACACATCCAACTTTAACAAAAAGTCGTATAACACCTGTGGGGTGTTGTTACGATTCGGCAGGCTGGATGTGGATCCTCTGTGTCAACGAGGGATAGGCGTGGACCGTGTCGGTGGACCGGTTCTAGGTTTGCTACTGGTTTTCACTAGAGCCCGCCGCAAAGCGGGATGAACTTGCTGCGGCGGTAGCAACCAGGTCGTATCCACCGGCAACCGCTCAACCTCACTGACTGCTGAGAAGGCGTGGGACAGAAGGACTAGGCAGAGGCAAGGTCAGACGTAGCAGAAGGTCGGGACAGGCGGCAAGGTTCGTAGTCAATAAGGATAGCAGGAGATCTGGAACACAGGCTTTGGACAACACTAAACGCTTTCACTGGCACAAGGCAACAAGATTCGGCAAGGAAGTGCAGGGGAAGTGAGGTAATATAGACAGGGAGCAGGTGGAAGCTAATTTGGCTGATTGGGCCAGGCACCAATCACTGGTGCACTGGCCCTTTAAATCTTAGAGAGCTGGCGCGTGCGCGCCCTAAGGAGCAGAGCCGCGCGCGCCAGGACGTGACAGCCGGGGACCGGGACAGGTGAGTGACTTGGGATGCGATTCGCGAGCGGGCGCGTCCCGCTATGTGAATCGCATCCCAGCCGGCAATGTCAGTGCAGCACTCCCGGTCAGCGGGTCTGACTGGGGCACTGCAGAGAGAGGGACGCCGCGAGCGCTCCGGGGAGGAGCAGGGACCCAGAGCGCTCGGCATAACAATACCCCCCCCCCCCTTAGGTCTCCCCCTCTTTTTGTCGGGATGTTTCTTCATCCGGGATGAGGCCTGTATGAGGGATTTTTGAGTCTCTTTCCAGATGTTGGAGAAGTCCCGGGAAACCTCATCAACAGCGTGCAAACCAGAAGGCGTGAGAGTGGGGAGGGGGGGAAGAGGGTGAAGCTGGGCACGGGGCAAAGTGTTATCAGGTAGGGGGCTATGAGGAGGAGACACAGCATAGTCCAGATAGGCCTTGGGGAGACCAGGTAAAGGAGGTTTGACTGACGGGACTAGGAGCAGACGTGAGGCATTTTTTTATGGCAAGAAGCCCCCCCAGCTCTTGATCTCCCCGGTGGTCCAATCAAGGGTAGGAGAGTGGTGTTGGGCAAAACAAAAAGTTCAATTTTTTCGTGATGCCGTCCAATACTCATGAGCAGGGGTTCTGTGCGGTAACGCACGGTGCAGTCCAATTTAACTCCGTTGACCGAGGAAATGTAGAGCGGCTTGACGAGACGGGTCACCGGGATGCAGAACTTATTCACCAAAGAGGCCAGGATAAAATTTCCAGAAGAACCAGAGTCCAAGAAGGCCGAGGCTGAGAAGGAGGAGTTGGCAGAAGGAGAAATCCACACTGGCACAGTGAGACGTGGAGAAGCAGACTTCGTACCAAGAGATGCCACACCCACGTGAGCTGGGTGCGTGAGTGCGTTTCCCAGACCTGGAGGGCGAATAGGGCAATCCACCAAGAAGTGATCGGTACTAGCGCAGTACAGACATAAATTGTTATCCCTACGGCGAGTCCTCTCTTCATGGGTCAGGCGAGACCGATCCACTTGCATAGCCTCCTCGGAGGGAGGCACAGGGGTAGATTGCAAAGGATACTGTGAGAGAGGTGCCCAGAGATCAAGTTCTTTTTCCTGGCGGAGCTCCTGGTGTCTTTCAGAAAAACGCATGTCAATGCGAGTGGCCAAATGGATAAGTTCTTGCAGGTTGGCAGGAATCTCTCGTGCGGCCAGCACATCCTTGATGTTACTGGATAGGCCTTTTTTAAAGGTCGCGCAGAGAGCCTCGTTATTCCAAGATAATTCGGAAGCGAGAGTACGAAATTGGATGGCGTACTCGCCTATTGAAGAATTACCCTGGACCAGGTTCAGCAGGGCAGTCTCGGCAGAAGAAGCTCGGGCTGGTTCCTCGAAGACACTACGGACTTCAGCGAAGAAGGACTGGACTGTGGCTGTGGCAGGATCATTGCGGTCCCAGAGCGGTGTGGCCCAAGACAAAGCCTTTCCAGAGAGAAGACTCACTACAAACGCCACCTTAGACCGTTCTGTAGGAAATTGGTCCGACAACATCTCCATATGTAGGGAACATTGAGACAAGAAGCCACGGCAGAGTCGGGAGTCCCCATCAAATTTGTCCGGAAGGGACAAGCGGAGGCTAGGAGCGCCCACTCGCTGCGGAGGAGGTGCAGGAGCTGGCGGAGGAGATGGTTGCTGCCGTAGCAGTGGCAGAAGTTGCTGTAACATGGCGGTCAACTGCGACAGCTGCTGTCCTTGTTCGGCAATTTGCTGTGATCGCTGGGCGACCACCGTGGGTAGGTCAGCGAGACTTGGCAGCGGCACCTCAGCGGGATCCATGGCCGGATCTACTGTTACGATTCGGCAGGCTGGATGTGGAACCTCTGTGTCAGCGAGGGATAGGCGTGGACCGTGCCGGTGGACCGGTTACATAGTTACATAGTTAGTTACATAGTTAGTTACATAGTTAGTACGGTCAAAAAAAGACATATGTCCATCAAGTTCAACCAGGGAATTAAGGGGTAGGGGTGTGGCGCGATATTGGGGAAGGGATGAGATTTTATATTTCTTCATAAGCATTAATGTTATTTTGTTCCAGGAATGTATCTAATCCTGTTTTAAAGCTGTTAATTGTTCCTGCTGTGACCAGTTCCTGAGGTAGACCGTTCCATAAATTCACAGTCCTCACGGTAAAGAAGGCGTGTCGCCCCTTGAGACTAAACTTTTTCTTCTCCAGACGGAGGGAGTGCCCCCTCGTCCTTTGGGGGGGTTTAACCTGGAACAGTTTTTCTCTATATTTTTTGTATGGGCCATTAATATACTTATATACGTTTATCATATCCACCCTTAAACGTCTCTTCTCAAGACTAAACAATTGTAACTCCTTTAATCGCTCCTCATAGCTAAGATGTTCCATGCCCCATATTAGTTTAGTCGTGCGTCTCTGCACCCTTTCCAACTCCGCAGTGTCCCTTTTATGAACAGGTGCCCAAAACTGAACAGCATATTCCAGGTAAGGCCGTACCAATGATTTATAAAGGGGGAGTATTATGTCCCTGTCCCTTGAGTCCATGCCTCTTTTGATACATGACAATATCCTGCCGGCTTTGGAAGCAGCAGCCTGACATTGCATGCTATTCTGTAGTCTGTGATCTACAAGTACACCCAGATCCTTCTCTACCAGTGACTCTGCCAGTTTAATCCCCCCTAAGACATACGATGCATGCAGGTTTTTAGTACCCAGATGCATAACTTTACATTTATCCACATTGAACCTCATTTGCCAAGTGGATGCCCAGACACTTAGTCTATCCAAGTCATCTTGTAACTTATGCACATCCTCTATAGACTGTACTGTGCTACAAAGCTTGGTGTCATCTGCAAAGATAGAAACAGAGCTGTTAATACCATCCTCTATATCATTGATAAATAAATTAAACAACAGCGGTCCCAGTACTAAACCTTGGGGTACACCACTAAGACCAATCAGAGTATGAATCATTGACCACCACTCTCTGGGTACGATCCATGAGCCAGTGTTCAATCCAGTTACAAACTAAAATTTCCAAACCCAAAGACCTTAACTTACCTGTCAGACGTCTATGAGGGACAGTATCAAACGCTTTAGCAAAATCCAGAAACACTATATCCACAGCCATTCCTCTGTCAAGGCTTCTACTCACCTCTTCATAAAAGCAAATTAGATTGGTTTGACAACTTCTATCCTTAGTAAACCCATGCTGGCTATCACTTATAATACAATTATCCCCTATGTATTCCTGTATGTAATCCCTTATAAGTCCTTCAAACAATTTACCCACAATGCACGTTAAACTTACCGGTCTATAGTTTCCTGGGGAAGACCTAGAGCCCTTTTTGAAGATTGGCACCACATTCGCCTTGCACCAGTCCCTTGGCACAATACCAGACACCAGAGAATCTCTAAATATCATGAACAGCGGTACAGATATTACTGAACTTACCTCTCTAAGAAATCTTGGGTGTAGTCCATCCGGTCCTGGGGATTTGCTTACATTTATATCACTTAACTTACCTTGTACCATCTCTACATTAAGCCAGTTCAGTACATTACATGATGTGTTACCAGCACTGACCTGGCCAATGTCAGCTCCTTCTTCCATAATGTATACAGAACTAAAGAACCCATTCAGTAGCTCCGCCTTCTCTTGATCGCTCGTGACAACCTCCCCATTATCATTATTAAGGGGTCCTACATGCTCTGTCCTTGGTTTTTTTGCATTTATATATCTAAAAAAATATTTAGGATTAGTTTTGATTTCTTTGGCCACCTGTCTCTCATTTTGAATTTTTGCTGTTTTTATTACATTTTTACAGATTTTATTAAGCTCCTTGTACTGTTTAAATGTTATAGCTGACCCATCAGATTTGTATTTTTTGAAGGCAATTTTTTTGTTGTTTATTGCTCTTTTAACATCATGTGTCAGCCATGTAGGATTTAGTTTTAATCGTTTATATTTGTTCCCCTTTGGTATATATTTAGCTGTATAGTTATTTAGAGTTGATTTAAAGATGTCCCATTTACCTTCTGTATCAGTATTTGACAACACCTCCCCCCAGTCTATGTCCTGTAGTGCAGCCCTCAGCCCAGGGAAATTTGCCTTTTTAAAGTTATATGTTTTTGCCTTCCCCGCCTGTCTTTGTTTTCTACATTTTAAGTCAAAAGTAACTATATTGTGGTCGCTATTACCAAGGTTTTCCCGCACAGTTACATTACCAACCAGCTCTGCGTTGTTGGAAATGATCAGATCCAACAAGGCATCACTTCTTGTTGGGTCCTCCACAAACTGGCCCATAAAATTATCCTGCAATAAATTTAGGAATTGTCGCCCCTTTGTAGTTTTAGCCAACCCCGGACCCCAATCTATATCTGGATAGTTAAAATCTCCCATTATTACCACTGTACCTGCCCGGGCGGCCCTCTCTATTTGTTTATGAAGCCGATCTTCTATCTCTTCAGTGATATTAGGGGGTCTGTAGATTACACCAAATACTATTTTTTCAGTATTTCCCTCCTTTTGTAATTATACCCACAATGATTCCACATCCTCAGAATCATCACACACTATGGCATCGTTCACACTGACTTTCATACCACTTCTTACATACAGACAGACTCCACCACCTTTTCTGTTCATTCTATCCTTGCGAAACAATGTAAACCCCTGCAGATTGACAGCCCAGTCATGCGAGGAGTCCAGCCATGTCTCAGTGACCCCAACTATATCAATATGTTCCTCCAGTATCAAGGCCTCAAGCTCCCCCATTTTATTTGCTAGGCTTCTGGCATTTGTGAACATACACTTTACATTTCCATCCTTTATGTTATTGGGGTTAATGGGATTCAAGGGTGTAAGTTTTATTTTCCTATGAAGCTTATTCCTATTAACTATTCTAACCCCTCCCTCCGCTCCACCCCCAGGTACATTTATAATTCCCACCTCTCTATCTACACTATCTTCCCCCTCTTTGCTGTAGGTTCCCTCCCCCCAAGTCCCTAGTTTAAACACTCCTCCACCCTTCTAGCCATCTTCTCCCCAAGCAAAGCTGCACCCTCCCCATTGAGGTGCAGCCCGTCCCTACGGTAGAGCCGGTAACCGACAGCGAAGTCAGCCCAGTTCTCCATGAACCCAAACCCTTCCTTCCTACACCAGCTTCTGAGCCACTTGTTTACCTCCCTTGTTGTTACCTACCAAACTTGTTGGGGTGTGCCAGTTCAGGACTAGCCTCCCTGACACTTTTTCCCCTACCCCTCTTTCTAACTGTAACCCAGCTAACTGCCTGACTGTCCTGCAACTCCGTCCCACTGTCCTCCCCCACCTCTATTCCCGAGAGTGCCTGCTCAGTGAGCAGGAGACTCCTCTCCATGTTGTTAATGCTTCTCATTGTTGGTAGTCGCCCCTCTAGATGCAGGATCTGGGCTTCCAAACGGACAACTAGCACACATCTCGCACAACAATATGCACCCTCAAACTGTTGTTCAAGGATTGCATACATTGAACAGGATGTACATTGGACTGCATTTTCCAACATGGAGGCCATCTAGTTATGGGGATTTCACAAATGTATAGGAAAAAACAGACAGTCAAAATTACACTTAAAATTTTTTGTAGACCTTGTGGGTTCAAAAATTAAAACTCACAGCGATCTCAACCTCCTGCTTTCAAACTCCAGTTTTTGAAACTCCTCTTTCACGCCCCCTCTTACACAGCAACACTCAGAAAGAGCAAGCTCTCAATAAGAGTCCCAAGCTAAGATTTATACACCTGTGCCCAATCTACTCCTCCTCCCCCTAGAGGTGGAACAGAGAAAAAAAAAAATGAAAAAGGGTGTTTAAACTCTAACAGTTATCCCACTATGTGCAAAAGAGAAAAACTTACCCAAAATATGAATGTGGGCTATAGGCAGTCGCACCCACTCCACAGATTCACTCCCCACAACAGATAATCACAGTTTTTGAAACTCCTCTTTCACGCCCCCTCTTACACAGCAACACTCAGAAAGAGCAAGCTCTCAATAAGAGTCCCAAGCTAAGATTTATACACCTGTGCCCAATCTACTCCTCCTCCCCCTAGAGGTGGAACAGAGAAAAATAAAAAATAAAAAAATGAAAAAGGGTGTTTAAACTCTAACAGTTATCCCACTATGTGCAAAAGAGAAAAACTTACCCAAAATATGAATGTGGGCTATAGGCAGTCGCACCCACTCCACAGATTCACTCCGCACAACAGATAATCACAGTTTTTGAAACTCCTCTTTCACGCCCCCTCTTACACAGCAACACTCAGAAAGAGCAAGCTCTCAATAAGAGTCCCAAGCTAAGATTTATACACCTGTGCCCAATCTACTCCTCCTCCCCCTAGAGGTGGAACAGAGAAAAAAAAAAAAAAAAAAATGAAAAAGGGTGTTTAAACTCTAACAGTTATCCCACTATGTGCAAAAGAGAAAAACTTACCCAAAATATGAATGTGGGCTATAGGCAGTCGCACCCACTCCACAGATTCACTCCCCACAACAGATAATCACAGTTTTTGAAACTCCTCTTTCACGCCCCCTCTTACACAGCAACACTCAGAAAGAGCAAGCTCTCAATAAGAGTCCCAAGCTAAGATTTATACACCTGTGCCCAATCTACTCCTCCTCCCCCTAGAGGTGGAACAGAGAAAAATAAAAAATAAAAAAATGAAAAAGGGTGTTTAAACTCTAACAGTTATCCCACTATGTGCAAAAGAGAAAAACTTACCCAAAATATGAATGTGGGCTATAGGCAGTCGCACCCACTCCACAGATTCACTCCGCACAACAGATAATCACAGTTTTTGAAACTCCTCTTTCACGCCCCCTCTTACACAGCAACACTCAGAAAGAGCAAGCTCTCAATAAGAGTCCCGGTTCTAGGGTTGCTACTGGTTTTCACCAGAGCCCGCCGCAAAGCGGGATGAACTTGCTGCGGCGGTAGCAACCAGGTCGTATCCACCGGCAACGGCTCAACCTCGCTGACTGCTGAGAAGGCGTGGGACAGAAGGACTAGGCAGAGGCAAGGTCAGACGTAGCAGAAGGTTGGGACAGGCGGCAAGGTTCGTAGTCAATAAGGATAGCAGGAGATCTGGAACACAGGCTTTGGACAACACTAAACGCTTTCACTGGTACAAGGCAACAAGATCCGGCAAGGAAGTGCAGGAGAAGTGAGGTAATATGGACAGGGAGCAGGTGGAAGCTAATTAGGCTGATTGGGCCAGGCACCAATCACTGGTGCACTGGCCCCTTAAATCTTAGAGAGCTGGCGCGCGCACGCCCTAAGGAGCGGAGCCGCGCGCGCCAGGACGTGACAGCCGGGGACCGGGACAGGTGAGTGACTTGGGATGCGATTCGCGAGCGGGCGCGTCCCGCTATGCGAATCGCATCCCAGCCGGCAATGTCAGTACAGCGCTCCCGGTCAGCGGGTCTGACCGGGGCGCTGCAGAGAGAGGGATGCCGTGAGCGCTCCGGGGAGGAGCAGGGACCCGGAGCGCTCGGCGTAACAGGTGTTAAGGCTCAATGTACCCCTTGTTACGTTCCTTGAGGGGTGTAGTTTCCAAAATAGTATGCCATGTGTTTTTTTTTTTTTGCTGTTCTGGCACCATAGCGGCAACATGCCCCCGAAAAACTATTTCAGAAAAATTTGCTTTGCAAAATCCAAATGTGACTCCTTCTCTTCTGAGCATTGTAGTTTGCCCACAGAGCACTTGACGTCCACACATGGGGTATTTCCATACTCAGAGGAGATGGGGTTACACATTTTGGGGGGCATTTTCTCCTATTACCCCTTGTAAAAAAAAAAGTTAAATTTTGAGGGAAAACCAGAATTTTTGTTAAAAAAAATCCAACTTTAATAAAAAGACCCAGTCTGGAGGTGGCAACAGCCTGACAAGACCATAGGGCCTCATAATAGAGAAGATTTACCCCTTGGAGATTGAGGGTTTTCCAGTTTTTGCACTTTCGTTTTTTCCTCCTTACCTTTTAAAAATCATAACCCTTTCAATTTCACAGCCAAAAATCAATATGAGGGCTTATTTTTTGTGCCACCAACTCTACTTTGTAATGACATCAGTCATTTTACCAAAAAAACTACGGCGAAATGGACAAAAAAATAATTGTGCGACAAAATTGAAGAAAAAACGCCATTTCATAACTTTTGGGGGCTTCTGTTTCTACTCAGTACATTTTTCGGTAAAAATGACACCTTATATTTATTCTGTAGGTCCATACAATTAAAATTATACCCTACTTATACAGGTTTGATTTTGTCATACTTCTAGAAAAAATCATAACTACATGCAGGAAAATGGATAAGTTAAAAATTGTCATGTTCTGACCCCTATAACTTTTTATTTTTCCGCGTATGGGGTGGTATGAGGGCTCATTTGTTGCATCGTGATCAGAAGTTTTCAGCGGTACCATTTATGTATTGATCAGACTTTTTGATCACCTTTTATTC